>NW_015386878.1:98693-160296 GCF_001527695.2 Protobothrops mucrosquamatus
TAGAAATAGCTATCCCAGTACTCCCTTAATTCTTTGTTAGCAATCCAAATTTTGAAAAACACATATGATGTCGCAGTTAAGCGACTGCTGCCTGTGGATGGCTCTAGATTGAGCTGATACAGGCAAAAGATTTCTCTTTCCCATATTTGGGCCGACAGGGTGTTCAAACAAAAGCATTCATCCTCTTCCCCTGTCTCTTATAGCTAACAAAGCGAGAAAGAGCCTGTGGCCTAGTGGCTAACATCTCTGCTTAACATGCAGACAGCCCAGGTTCGAATCTCAGAAGGGTATGTCTGGCTGATGAAACCAAATAAGGTTAGAAATAGCTATCCCAGTACTCCCTTAATTCTTTGTTAGCAATCCAAATTTTGAAAAACATATATATTATATATATATATATATATGTTGTACCAAAATAATCACGCTCACCAAGAGAAGTTTAAAATGTTTAAAAGCAGTTAAAAGTTTAAAAGCAATTAAAACACTGTTTAAAAATAAAGGCAACCAAGCTTTCGTCGGGCTCTCCCGACATCATCAGGGTTGACAAGGTGGTTTTTAGGGAGGGTTTATATGCTGCTTCCAAATGTCTGCATCCGGCTACGGGACCGCGTGATCGGGCCCCGGTACGTGCGCTCCTGCGCTGTGAGTATACTTGTTTTACCCGCACGTAACCCTTTTACCTTCTTTTCCCGTTTGTCATTACACGGATCTTGAGTATCTCTATCACGAGCTGGCCGGGGTTCCTTCTTACATCTCCCCTCCACTTCATCTTCCACACCCTTTCTCTCAACCTCATCATTTTTACAGGGTCTAATCCAGCCGCAGTCATTCTTTCCCCCCCTTTCTCCTATCTTCGTATCTGGCGGATCACCTCTCTCTATACCACCGTCCTGGCTGCTCCGCCCCTCCACCCTTCCATCGCTCTCATCTTTCATGCGGGGATGCCCTCCTACTTCCCGGGGCCCCCTTTCTGCACCTGATCCCATTAGGGCGTGTTGGTTAAGCTGTCTTTCCTGCCCGTGCGGAATCCCCCATTCGCCTCCCTCCATCGTTCCCTTCAAGCATTTACCCTCTACTAACATCCCACCTACTTGCCCATTAATCCACCCCTCACCCTCGCAATCACTACCATATCCATTAGCCCCAAGGGGACTTTCATCCATACTACCATCCCCTCTGTTAAACCTACGGAGCTTCCGGAGGTCTTCGATGGGCTTCCATCTAATTTCTCCTTCACTGGGCTTCTCTGTCAAGCCTCGATCAGCTTCCTCCTCCCCCCCTCCGATCTTAACACTTCATACATCCCCCACCCCCTCCCTTCGCCACTTACTCCACACTCTCCCTCCAATCCTACCATAACTACTCAACCCACCTTCACTTACACCAGAGCTCCCTTCCTCCAGCCAATCTTCCTGTTGCAACAACTCCTTATCTACCTCCCCATCAGCTCCATATTCTCCCCCATAAGCAGTTCCGTATTCTACCACCCCTTTTACACCATCATCCACACCTCCATACGATCTCTCATCTGGCTCCTGGGGCCTGCGGGGAATGCCCCCCCCCGCAACTAACTTTCTCAATGAGAAAGATACGAAGATAGGAGAAAGGGGGGGGAAAGAATGACTGCGGCTGGATTAGACCCTGTAAAAATGATGAGGTTGAGAGAAAGGGTGTGGAAGATGAAGTGGAGGGGAGATGTAAGAAGGAACCCCGGCCAGCTCGTGATAGAGATACTCAAGATCCGTGTAATGACAAACGGGAAAAGAAGGTAAAAGGGTTACGTGCGGGTAAAACAAGGATACTCACAGCGCAGGAGCGCACGTACCGGGGCCCGATCACGCGGTCCCGTAGCCAGATGCAGACATTTGGAAGCAGCATATAAACCCTCCCTAAAAACCGCCTTGTCAACCCTGATGATGTCGGGAGAGCCCGATGAAAGCTTGGTTGCCTTTACTTTTAAACAGTGTTTTAATTGCTTTTAAACTTTTAACTGCTTTTAAACATTTTAAACTTCTCTTGGTGAGCGTGATTATTTTGGTACAACATGGACTTACCCAAGAGTCGGATTTTTAACTCTAGAATTCTGTATGAGAGCTCTTGGGTTAAAATATTAGAACTTATTCATTTATGTCATATATAAAATCATGATATCCTCTAGCAGATATGCACACTCTATCATTAAGGTATGAATACCATTTTCAACCTTTGTCAAATTGATTGGTTACTAATTGTGTACTAAAGTAGTGCATTCACAGTAGGATACCACTGAAGACTTATAATTATTCCACCGTATAAAATGTCATCATGCAGAGATTCTAACATAAAAATAAACTTAATAGGAGAGAGGAAGAATGACATCATTTGAAACCTACCACACAGACAAAAATTATATTGCTAAGCAGATGTTTCCTTCAGCAATCAAATCATTGTATTGTGCAAACACAATGGTTATTGAAAATCATGGTGTTCAGATGTCAAGGTCTGAACTATAACTTATAATTGTGGTATATATTCCATTTCCATGCATTTTTTTAAAAAAATAGTTAGTTTTGTTTCTCCCATATATACTCCCCATCTCCTGTCATTCACTGTTTATTTTTGTTGAAATCTCTATTTTATAAACTATATTATGTCTCTGCCAAATGCATTATTGAATATATTAATCATGAATAACCATTTTAAATAATGAATAATATATCAGTATATTAATGTCAGTGGATTAGCACTAGTATCAAACCACTTATTATATAATGCATTGATAGAAAAATAATGTAGCTTTATGCAGTATATTAGCATGAATGGATGTATATGAAAGATGTTGGATGTTAAAGCAGACCAAAAAGCTTGGGAAGATTTCAGCTCCTGGACCATGCAGAAAAGTATCAGAATAGAGAGTATGAAGATATAAAGATGGTTCAATAAAAAGTTTTTCTTTTGTGAAATGAAAGAAGCAATGCATTCTAGTGAAACATTATCAGGAGGAGTGCAAAAAAAGAAACCACCAAGATGGGTCAGGACAAGCTTTCATGGATTTGTAAACCTTGTTGGAAGTTATAAAATTTATGAGAATGCTTGTTCTTGGGAACCAACCCTACTATGTGGGTAATTCTACAAATGTGGAAACTAACCAGATTTTAAGCTCGATGTATATCGGTGAGAATGACTGATTGAAATTTGTAAGCCTGTATTTATATTTATACACACAAATCTCTGGATAAAAAAAATAAGCAGCACCAAAGGAGACTTATAGTCTTCAGTAGTCTGGTTGGCATAATACAGGATGGAGTACTAAAAGTAATTCAGAAAATTCAGAAAAAAAATTGGGGAAAAAATTGAAAAAATTTAAACATTAACATAAAATTTAAACATTAAGAAATAAAGATTATGCAAGCACAAGCAATAGAACATAGTCAAACTAGAGTCCTGGACTTTAAGAGAGTTAATTTCAATAAACTTAGAGAGAGCTTGGGAAGGATTCCATGGATGAGAATCCTCAAGGGAAAAACAACTCAAGAAGCTTGAGAAATTTTGAAAAGTAAGATTATAAAAGCCCAGGCTAGCACAATACCAACAAAGAAGAAAAATAACAGCTCTCAAAAGAAACCAGCATGGCTGCATAAAGAACTCTCTGATAAATTGAAAGACAAATAGGACAAGTATAAAAAGTAGAAAGAGGGACACATAACTAAGGCACAATATCAGCAAATAGCCCAAGCCTGCAAAGATGAAGTGAGGAAACCTAAGGCTCAAAATGAATAAAGCTTGCAATAAAAGTCAAAAATAACAAAAAAGCTTCTTTCAACATGTAAAAAAACAAGAAAAAAGTTAAGGATATGATTGGTCCATTAGTGGGAGAAAGTGGCAAGAAGGTGACAAGCAACAGGGAGAAAGCAGAACTACTTAACTTGTTTTTTGCATCTTTCTTTACACAAAGGGAAAAAAGAGTCCAACCTATCAAAAAGAGTACCGTAAAAAACAGATTAGAAACACAAGTTAAGATAGGCAAGAAAATGGTAAGTGAGCACCTGTCCACCCTAGACGAGTTCAAATCACCAGGACCAGATGGATTACACCCCAAGGTTCTCAAGGAACTGGCAGATGTGATTTCAGAACCACTGAAATATATCTTTCAAAGATTCTGGAGCATTGGGGAACTATCAGAGGACTGGAAAAGAGCTGATGTAGTTTCCATCTTCAAAAAAGAAAAAAAAATGGATCCAGGAAACTATCAGCCTGACCTCAATACCTAGGAAGATTCTGGAAAAGATAATCAAGTAACAAATCAGCAAACACCTAGAGGTAAACAAAGTCATTACCAAAAGCCAACATGGGTTTTCAAAACAGACCATGCCAGACAAATCTTATTGCATTCTTTGACCCAGGTGACAAAATCAGTGGACCAAAGGAATGCTGTAGATATAATTTACTTGGACTTCAGTAAGGTATTTGATAAAGTAGACCACAACCTACTACTTGATAAGATAGAAAAGTGTGGGTTAGATAGCATCACCACCAGATGTATTCATAGCTGGCTGACCAGCCATAATCAGTGTGTGATCCTCAATGGAACTGCATGTACATGGAGGGAAGTATGTAGTGGGGTGCCCCAGGGCTCTGTTCTAGGCCCAGTGCTCTTCAACGTCTTCATCAATGATTTGGATGAGGGGATAGATGGGGAACTCATCAAATTTGCAGATGACACCAAGCTGGCAGGAATAGCCAACACTCCAGAAGATAGGCTTAAGATACAGAAGGATCTTGACAGACTTGAACATTGGGCACTATCTAACAAAGTGAAATTCAATGGTGAAAAAAGTAAGGTTCTACATTTAGGCAAGAAAAACCAAATGCATAGGTACAGTATAGATGGTAACTTGCTCAATAGTATTAACTGTGAGAGGGATCTCGGAGTCCTAGTGGACAATCACTTAAATATGAGCCAACAGTGTGCTGCAGCTGCCAAACAAGCCAACACAGTGCTAGGCTGCATTAATGGAGGGATAGAATCAAGATCACATGAAGTGTTAATACCACTTTATAACGCCTTGGTAAGGCCACACTTGGAATACTGCATCCAGTTTTGGTCACCACGATGTAAAACAGATGTTGAAACTCTAGAAAGAGTACAGAGAAGAGCAACAAAGATGATTAGGGGACTGGAGGCTAAAACATATAAAGAAAGGTTGCTGGAATTGGGTATGTCTAGTTTAATGAAGAGAAGGACTAGGGGTGACATGATAGCTCTAATAATAGCACTAATCACTAATATCTGGTAGCCAGATAGTTGCAACCCCAACAACAAATAGATATACACATGACCAACTTACAAGGTGCCATGATATAACTAATGCAGCAACTGGGATAAAATTTGCCTCAACTAACAAAAGGTAAGCATACTTACTTTACTCTTGTTATTGTTAATTTGGATTCCAGACAAAAGGTGGAACTTTCTGTTCTTGTAAATTCTGGGGCATTTGCTAATTTCATAGTCATAGAAATGGTATAGAAGCTAAATTTGCTAATCCCTATAAAGCACAATGATTCCTAAAATTATCTATGGTAGCCAGTGGTATTAGGCTCATCATCTGGTTGTTTCTAGCCCATGGCAAGTTTAGCTTTGAGTAAGGTAGTGGTGATCTGTAACAACTGTAGTCAACAACAAAGCAAGAGAATCAGTTGCCACAATCCAAGTCTAAGCATTCAAAACAAAGTTGTGTTGTACAGGGAGTAAAGACTGTTGGAATTAATATCAGATTTCCCTTCTTGCAATTAAAATGGAGTTAATCCAAGTAGCAAGAATCAAGAAGCCTGGATTAATATTAGAAAAAAGGAATGAATGGAATGAATCAACTTTTATGTGGAATCTTTGAATTCTGTTGCAACCCCATCAACATTCAAAACATGTTCTTAAATATATACTGTATAGTTTTAAGACAGCTATAAAATTATCTGTACTTATTGCCTTACCCAGTAATTTTTTAAAATATTTTCCTTACCGTCAGTAACTTGAACTTCATCATGAATTGGGGATGATTTGCTCTGAGAAAGAGTTAACATTGCAGTATCTTGGAGTATTTGTGAAGCAGTTGTCCCAGGAACCACACCAGTTAATAGCACTTCTATGTTTTCCTCCAATCTACTGCGGGCACGGCAGCATACAACAGCTAGGAAAAAATGTGTGACATATTTTTTAGTTTTCATAACTTTATCCAAGAGTATATTATACATGAAAAGCCATTGTAATATGTAGTAGACCCGTTACAAAAACAGTTGGCATCTTAATTTGAAGGATATGTCTCTCATACTTGAGTGTCACTGTACTATCACAATATAGGACAGTGATGGCGAACCTATGGCACGTATGCCAGAGGTGGCACTCAGAGCCCTCTCTGTGGGCATGCCCGCTGCTGCCAGCATCTCGCACAGCTTGAGTAGAGGTGGTAGAGCACGCCCCCATGCGCTCGCTGGCCTCTGTGTGCGGGGGCCAATGGTGTCAGGCAGCAGCCGCCCCTGCCTCGCCTTGCCTTGCCCTGCAGCAATGGCACCCCCGCCCTATCCTCTGCCTCACCCTGCAGGAAAAGCCTCCTGCCCACCGCCCCACCCACCAGAGACCCCCTGGATCTCCCCCAATCCTGCCCAGCCCCCACAGGCACCCCCCACGAGCAACATTGAGGTGGGCACGCCCATCCCAGCCATGCCCACCCAATCTGCCATGACTACCACAGCCACAGCCACCCAGTGAGCCATCCCCCGCTGCCCCCCCCGAGGGCACCACAATGCTAATGTGGCTCTGGCACTTTGCGATAAATAAGTGGGTTTTGGGTTGCGGTTTGGGCACTCGGTCTCTAAAAGGTTCGCCATCACTGATATAGGACCTTTATAACAATATTGACATATCTCTGAAATATATACTAAAATAACTTTTAATTCATTCATGAATCTTGGCCTTCTTTCATCTTAGTCTGAAGCTACAAACTGCTTTTCAGTTCCTGCCTATTAGTATGTAGAGATATTGTCTATACAAGATACATGTTCATACACATTGGGCTATTTACTGCAGATTTTAATACAAGCAAGTGACTCTCAGGTATAGTTCAGGGGGCATCTGAATCTCCTATTATCCAGTAAGGATTTAGAGCTCCAATAAGCTGTGAAACACCTATTTAATTAAAAAGCAAGAAGATATAGAAGAAAGGCCTGATCCCAATGTAATCAACTGCATATAGCCTTTCAAACACTATAGTAATCCAGGTAAGAGTAAATATAGAAGTTGAAAAGGCTTCCGCTTTGCATACACTCAAAACAGCTCCTTCTGCAAATCCCAGTCCTTAAGATACTATGAATCAGATGCATTTAAAAGAGGTACAACTTAACACATTTTATGCCAGAACAATAGAGGGAACAAGAAAAAAAATGAAGAACAAGAAAACCAAATAATACTATCCAGACCCTAGATGAATAGAGATATTGCTTTGAAGAGTAGAATTCGCCCCTTATCCTGAGGTTGATCATTATGATTCATAGTACTGATTTATGCTTTATTAGTCCAAACTTCCTTCAATATACAGAATATTCATTGAACAAATATATTGGGTGAATATCTCAGACTATCTTAGGCTTTCCCCCAGACTGATACTGCAATTAGAAGGCTTATAGATAGAGATTCAAAAACATTAGCTCTTGAAAAGATGGCTTTAGTAGAGATATTGGAAAAGCTGGTAGTATGAAGAAAATCACCTTTGTGAAAATCCAATACAGATCTAAGATGTAATCTTGTCTTTTTCTCCTGTCTATATATTGATGATACGGTGAGCTACCATGATTGAGACTGACTTACTATCTGGTTCCAAGTGGAGGATTTTTATTTATTCATTTATTTTCCATATGTCTTTTGATGAAAACATCTACAAAGAAATTGTTGTTCTGTGTATTGGATATACTATGTGTGCTAAGGCACAAGGACTAGAGTCATTGGAATAAAGCAGGTATGAAGTTGGAGAGAGGATCCCTTTAGGAAGAACCTGTAATTGAGGACCCAGGAGGAACAAGCAGAACAAGACAGGGAGTTCAGAGAAGCAATTGGGCTGGTGAAAAATTGAATTTAGAAAAAATGGACCAAAATTCAGTGAAGGAAGATATGACAAGAGGCTCATGAAAAGAGTTATTCTTCTTTCCCTCCTCCTCTCGTAAATAGTAAAATTAACACTTATTTGAATAATGAAATGAGACAGTGAATAGACTAATATGTTTTGTATATAAATGTATGTTAATATAGTAGTCTGTGAAAATAAAGTCACTGTACACTAGAAATAAATCCAAATTATTTTCTTAGCACTTTAAAAATAAACAATACTTTAGTTTTTAGAATTATACTGTTTCTTTCTCTGTATGTGTACTTATGTAGAAAGTTCTTGTTCCTTTCCCACACCAACAATGATATAGTTGACTGAGACCCATCTGTTTCTGACTAAGAATAGTAATTAATGCCTCTATATTGTTACTGCAGTGGACTAGCTTGGTCAGGCCCTAGGCTTCTGATCTTGCCCTCTGGAATATCTCTCCACCAGAAATTGAGACCCTGTTTTATTCCCAAGTCTGAAGTCCTGGGTATGTGACCGAGTCTGTGTCCTAGTTACACTGATTGTGTTGGTTGGGTTTTGTTTTGGCCACTGTATATGTTATTTATTGTTTTGTTATGATACTTGTATCTTGTTTTTACTCATTTAGTCTGCTGAGAGTCATGCATTTGAGATAAAGTGATAGATTGGTCAAATAAAGAAACAAGTAAGCAAAGAAATAAATCTAGCACTCACATCCTCCCTCTATTCCCATTTTCATCTACATAGTGCAGGCCACAAAGTGACCACTGGCATATGGGATTACAAGGAATGGTTCAATAAACTTGACATCCGGCTTTCTAGAGAAAGTTGTAGGGAGGAAGAACTACAGTAGAATGCCAGATAGTTTTCCAGAGGAATGGTGAAGGGAACTTCCTAGCAATGGCAGCCAGCAATGTTTGTGGGAAGATTTGGCAAGATTCAGTTGTTCTCTGGGAGTTTGTTCCCTTGCTTGGAATTCCTAGAGAAAGCAGGAGCCTCCAGAATGGGGGGAGAATGTAGAAGTGTTAGGAACAGGCAGTGATAACTCAACTAGGCATGAAATAGTGACAATCAAGCAGAAGAATGAAATCATTATTATAGGTGAACTTAACTACAGTATAAGCAAATGATCAGGATGGTTGTCATGCTGGTACAGGTAGTCCTCATGTTATGACAACAATTAGGACCAGAAATTCCATTACTAAGTGATGTAATTGTAAAAGACAACATCATATGAGCACATTGTTTAGAGATGGCAATTCCAGTTGCCATTATTAAGCAAGGACCATGTGAGTCTTTAAGGATGAAACTCACATGATCATGACTTATGACTTCTTGCTGGTTTCCCCATTAACTGCATGTGGGAAATCAGCAGGGAACATTGGAAATTGCTATTATGTGACTGCAGCTCACTGCAATGTCATAATCATGAGCTGTATACCAAGTGACTATGAGAATGTTGTAATAGCCCGAACTCCGAGGTCTGATTGTAAGTACCATTTGTTTAGTGCTGTGATAATTTTGAACAGTCACTGAATGAATACACTATCTGTGGTTAAACCAGCAATGAGAACATTGTTTCAATGAGGCATTCATCTAAGTTTTACTATCAGATTGCAATTAATGGTGAGAGGAAAAATGATATTTAACATTTAAGAGTCTTTTTTAAAAAAATTAGAAATGGGTCATGAATTGACAACCTCTATTAAAGTTCAGATGATTAGGGATGCCTCGATGTCAAAAAACACAATGAATAACCAGATGGACTATCTCAGAAATGGAGGAAAGGCTAAAAATATTATTCTCTCAATATGTCAAATATATCTTCTATTTAATATATCAGCTCAGCTTCTATGTGCAAAATTGCTTAGCCAGAAAAGTTTTTCTTCTGCTGCAGTGGTTTCACAAATTGAACCTGGGAGAGTAAAATATTTAGGTCACCAGACAGAGGTAGGAAAGGACCATAAGGAACAAAGGGGTTAGGTTTGCATGATAGAAAATCAGCCTGTTTATTTCCATATTCCTGTGGTTACTTCCAATTAATTTTGGGGTGGCTTTTATTTTTGAGCCTTCTGAGATTGGGACTCTCATATCCTGAAGAGCCAGTTCTTTAAGATTTGCATCTATATTCAAACAAGAGAGTATTAATGTTTCCTCTGAATTCATTAATTAAATGAGCTTATCCTATATTTCATCATATAGGTCCTCTTTAAATTGGTCAACCACGAATAAGCACATCCTGATCCAACAACTGAAAGTTAGTCACATACTGTGTATTCAACCTGTAAATGTCACATCTTATTACCCATTTGGCAGAGATATCAAAGACAGCTTTTAGCCTTGCTATGAAGTTAGCATGCATATCTAGATGGTTCTATTGCAGAAAAGCATCATATTGCAGATCTTCTGATCAAAACACTATCATAAATCTTATATGAGACCTATCAATAGAACTTTTATGTGAAATTTCACCTTTTGCTTCTGCCCTTGCGTGATCTAATTATCATAGGCTGCCAGAATTTTGAATTCTCCTTTTTGCCTTACAAATTTCTGTAATAGCTGTATTCAATAGCAAAAAAAGTTTTAGCTGCTTAATTAGCATAAAGTCAATCATAAAATTGTCATACAAATTGATTTTTTTTAAAAAGTGAGCTCCCCCTCCAATTTGAATCTTAAAATTAAAATGGGAGGTAATACCAATAGTCTTAATAAGCAATTAATGACCGCTCTACAGCATATCAAATAATACCTTCAGTATTCTTAGTTCAGCTTTTTCATACTAAGATAGAATTCAGTTGACACTCTAAGGTTATAAGATGGCAGCCATGATCCAAGATAGTGTTGGCTATGCTTCAAGTCTCTGATTACATTAAATCTAGTATATTAAAATCTCCAGTCACTGTTATGCATGGGAGATTCTGAATGCATAATTGTGGCTTGGCAAATTATAAATTCTCAGATTCTCATATTATGCCTAAATTATTCTTCAGATGGTATTTAAATTCAAAATAGAGAATAAATAACCTCCTCTATCTACTTGCTAGCTTCCATAAGCCTCTATCCTTGCATATTGTTATTTCACCTACTTTAAATGGGAGAAAGAGAAGTAGTTTCTCTTCTCTAACCTGCTATTTTTTCTTTTTTTGAAACAGTAAATGCCAAACAGAGGGGAAAGTGTGTTCTGCTATTCTCTTCCTTTCTCCATAAACTAGTGTAGAACAAACTGATGAAAAAGTAGTAGATGTGATGATAGTTGGAGAGAATTCAATCTGTATGGAATTACTTTGTCAATCCTGAGCTATCTTCCAGTTTTTCAGGAAATAGCAGTTTGTCAAGCCCTATTACATACCAAATGGGATATGCATTTCTTTACTATACCACAAGAAGAAGAAACTAATTGATTATAATAGCAATAGTAATTTACTTGGTCATTTGAATGTTTGTGCTAAATTCACTTTATCTACTATTCCATTTATTTTAGCTTGGATCATAGCTGGAAAATGTTCATTTTACTCTACCCAATTTTAATGTAATTGCTCATAGATACCTGGAGCTAATTCACTGGGTGGAGCTTCAGAAATTCCATAAATTGGGTAGATCCAACGGAGTCCTTTAAGTTTTTCATCCTCTATTATTACAGATTGGCTGAGAAATATAAGCAACTTAAATATTAACATTATCACTTTAAAAAAACTAGTACAATCATTACTTAATGACCTTATCTACCCATTTAAAACTTGTTTGAAATTTCTTGTATCAATAATATATCTGATACAAAATCTAGTTTAAAAATGTACTTCTTAGAAAATTATGCCATGTGCTAAGGCTGATGCCATTTCATAATATATGCCATCCACAAGCAATTAAAGTGGCTTTGGTACAAAAACTTAATGTAACATGAAAACAGAAAGGAAATAACAACACATGCATTGATGATATTCCTCATTATAGCCTCTTTTACAGCTACCAATATTACATTATTTATAACAGAGATATTGACTCCCTCAGTTAATCATTAGATTTAATTTGCTTTGCTTTAATCAGCAAAGATGGCAATTTGGCTCATCTTATATAATCATCATTCCATTGAGTTTAGTGGCTGAAAAGTATCCATACCCTCTTGGGTAGCTAACAAATCTTATGAAAGAGTTGTCCAAGAGTTGTAACCAAAGATGGCTTTGTCATACTTATACAGTCTAATACAGTGGTTCTCAACCTGTGGGTCGGGACCGCATTTGGGGTCGATCGACCATTTCACGGGGGTCGCCAAGCAAGGCTGTCCACCATTTTTTTTGTCCGCCATTTTTTTCCCCTTTTCTGGCGGGTGCCTTACCTCCCTTGGGCTGGGCCAGCTGGTGGTCGGCCTGCTCCGTCTCTGCCACTTGCCAGCTACGCCTCGGCTGGCGCAGGGGGCGGAACCACGCATGCATGGTGCTCCCGGGCAGGGAAAGTCCTCGACTTACGACCGGTTGGGTAGTCCTCGACTTACGACCGGTTTAGTCCTCGACTTATGACCGGTTTAGTCCTCGACTTACGACCGGTTTAGTCCTCGACTTACGACCAGTTGGGGTCGCGGCATTAAAAAGGTTGAGAACCACTGGTCTAATAATTTCAGGCAGTACAGAATTATCTAAAGTTTTATAGTATGAAATTCTTAAGATGTCCTAGACTTGTTCAAATTTAACAAGTGTGAAATATTCTATATTAAGTATTAAATAATTATTTAATTATATAAATTATTAAATAAATTTATCAACTAAATTCACATAATGATTTCAAATTTAAATCAATATTTGTTATGGATATCTAATGATTAAAATACTTACCTGTTTACTGCTTCCCTTAATTCAAATGTGTCATCATAAGTCCAGTTTTCTTCATGTATCTTTTTAACTTCAATAACAAGAAAAGTTTCATAGAGTTTCATAGAAAGAGGGGCAAATAATACAGGAATATCAAGCTTGCTTTTTTGAGGTAAAAATATTCCTAAAAAGGAGAAAATTAAATAGTATAAATAATTGGTTTGTCTACTAATTTACTCTTAATTATATATTTTAAAAATATGCAGTATAAAAGGAAACACAATTATTTATAAAGAACCCCTTTCCACTAAAAAAAATCCATTGTCATATACAAACAACATTGAAACCATTATTTCTCAGAAACAGGTAACCAGTTTACCACAAGTGTTTGATATCTAAATAGTGGCGTTTATTTAATCTACACTTTTGCTTCTTTAATTTAATGAGATTATTCCTCACTCTTTTAGGTTAATTTAGACAAAATATATTGCTATCTCTATTTCTAATGGACAACCTTTAGTCTTCCAAAGGATTTACCACCCTGACTTGGTGAAATGATCCCTGGCTCCAAGACCTTGAGACCAATTCAGGCAGAAAAATAAGCTAACCCAAGGGTCACTCTTAAAGCTGGATGGAGACAGGGAATCTAAGAATATTCCACAAATAGCGATAAGGGGAACAAGAACTTTTGTGAAAGCCAAATGACTCTAGGAGAAATAACTCTATAATCAAACATTAAAAGGTACTGATAAATCATTTGAATACTGTTGCCAACAGGACAAGGCTAAAACATTTGTTTAAGTTTGGATGCTAGATGATGAGATCTACACTTCAGAAAACACTCCTCTAATGATGTAAGCATAAATGTTGAATTTTCATGAATAGATATGTTACAGGTTATGAGTTGGCTAGACCAAAAGCACAAAATGCTGGTCCTTGCTTCGGTCAGTATGGGAAAAAGTTGTTTTTAAAGGAACTCCAATACAGAAAAACATGTCTTGACACAGAGGGGGAAAGCTCATTAAATAGTGTGTTTTAGGAATAAGTAAATTTGGATGAACTCATATTATATAATACCCTTGGTATGGGAACAAAAAAAAAAGATCTGAGTTCAACTATTATTAGTTTTTAAAAGTGTGCTAAATATATGTTTGACTAAAACTTAATAAATGACAAGGTCATATGTTTTAGAATTAATATCTAATAGGTAGGTAGGTAGTATACAAGGTACAGAAATTACTTCCTCAACAATTTGCAAGAAATGCTAAATGCAACATCAAGAAAGAATGTAAAACTACTATAATGTGATCAGAGTGCAAAAATAGAAGAAATGGAGGAATCTGGAATAACAGATTGATTTGGATTGGATAAATACAATCATACACGAGATATATAATAAAGAGTTTTCTGAAAAAAACATACATTACTAATACCAGATTTGACATGGAAAAGATGGACTCAGAATATAACAGCAAGCTATATTATAGTTCAGTATATTTCATTTATGTGTTCATAAATGAAATATGTAAAGAGTAAAAGATCTAAGTAACAAACAGAGCATGCAATCATGACAGTTTATTTTAAAATATAAGACAACCACCCAAAAAAATTAGACTTAAACTAAAATACTTAAGAGTGATCATAGAAGAAATCTAGCAAAGACAAAAGCGGAAGACAGAAAACTATCCTAAAATCCTTTACAAGCAGATTATAGAAAGACAAAAACATTAGCAGAGAAAATATGTTCAGATTCTATTCCACTAGATCAGGGGTGTCAAACTGCCAGCCCACGGGCCGGTTGCATCATGCGGAGGCAATGCAAAAAAAGTTGCAATACGTCAAGACATGTCACGTGATGCAGCGAGTTTGACACCCATGCACTAGATACTAGGATATGATAGGCAATAGTTTCAAATAGGATATATGCCATAATGTGAAATAGAAAGTCTACAAACTCCTGTTAAATGCCAGATTTTTGAGACGTAAAAAAAAAATCAGACTAAGGTAACTCAGGTCAGAATTTTTTCCATATTTATTATAACATATAAGCTGTACAATTCAACTGAAAAACAAACTGAAATCTTTCAGGGCGAAAATAACAATAAAAAACTTACAATAACATAATTGCATAAGTGTGAACACCCTAAAACTAATATTTTGTTGAAGCATCATTTGATTTTATGATAGCCTTCAGTCTTTTGGTGTAGGAACCTACAGCATGGCACATTTTGCTCTGGGAATCTTGGGAATCTTTGCCCACTCTTCTTTGCAAAAGCACTGTCAGATAGCAAGGATATCTCCGGTGCACAGCCATCTTCAGGTCACCCCACAGATTTTCAATTGGATCCAAGTCCAGACTCTGGCTGGTCCAATCCAAAACTTTGATCTTTTTCTGGCGAAGCTATTCTTTTATTGATTTGGAGCTAAGCTTTGAGTCATTGTCCCGTTGAAAGATAAAATTCCTCTTCAACCTTAGCATTTTAGCAGAGACCTGCCCCAAAGCATAATGCTGCCACCATGCTTCACCGTGGGCATGGTGTATTTTTTGGTAAGGTGCAGTGTTGTTTTTGCATCAAACATACTTTCTGTAATTATGGCCAAAAAGTTCAACTTTGGAGTTATCAGACCATAACATATTCTCCCACATGCTTTTGACAGACCTGATGTAGGTTTTTGCGAAATGTAGCTGGGCTTGGATTCTATCTTGCCATGCTACCCTACAGCCCAGACAAATGAAGAACATGGGAGATTGTGTGGTAGTACACAAACAGTGATTGCCAGACATTCCTGCAGTTGCTGTAGGTCTCTTGGTAACTATTCGGACTAGTTTTTTTTCTGCTTTTTCATCAATTTTGGAGGGACATTCAGTTTTTGGTAATGTCACTATTGTGCCATATTTTCTCCACTTGTTGATGACTGTCTTCATTTTATTTGATAGTATATCCAATACTTTGGGAATTTTCTAAAATCAAAAAGGAGATTAAATACTTAAACCTGAGATAAGAAGGTAATAGCATTTTGTAGAGAAGTGCTCATTATGAAAGTAAAAACAAAATGAAAATCTGGTCTATTGTGATCTAGTAAGAAGACAAAGGTAAAGCCAATCACTATTCACTCTACAGCTGACAGTGAAGAAGTGAATAGTAAAGAGATTTATTCTGATGAAAGATAAAGCTATTTATATGTCAAACAAGCTAAAAATAGTTAAGAAAATAGTTAAAGCATTTACATGCTTCAACTAATGAGATTGCACATGGTTTTTATTGTGAATTATAAGAATCAATCAGGACTACTGTGGATAGTAAGAAGAATTGATCAATCAGTCTTAGTAATCTTTTGAGACATTGGTCAGCAAGGAAAAACTCACATACTTTTGGTATGTGATCAGACTGGATGATGGCCTAAAAAAAATGCTTGGCAAAGGTGAAGAAAGTAAAAGAGGGAAAAGAAATACCATATGAGGTGGATGGATGAGATCAAAATTATTACTGGAATGTACTTGAAAGAGTTACTGAATCAATTGAGATAGGAGTATTAGCCCAAGTAGTTAAATGATGGTTCATCATGGTGCTTTAGATACCAAAGATGACATTAGAGACATTCTAACAGCAATGAAATGTTGGAGAACACTCCCTTTGGTTTTCATAGGGTTAAAATAAATAAATATAAACAATACATAACTTTTTTTGCATTGCCTGACTTCAAATAATTTTGGGTTGTTTTGCAAAAAAAACCACCAACCTAGAACTATACAACTATCAAAAAATGTGGTAGTAAAATAAGGTAACCCAGAAAGCAAACAGGGTAAAATCCAACTGTTATTCTGTTAGAGTACCAATTATACTCAAGTTCCAAAGAATATTAGCATTTTACACTCATTAGAATGTCCTTATTTACTGTACCCATTACATTTCCCATGATTGCAAGAAAATTTCCTGCAGTCTCCAATTGATTATATCCCACAGTCCTGACCTTTTCAGTGTATTCTTATTCCAAATGTCATCACAATCATGTGAAAACGAATGAATTTTAAATATTTTCAGCATAATAAAAACATTAAATTTGTTTCCATCTTTTGATCAATAAAAGATATTATTTAATTGCATATACCTTTATGTGATTTGTTATGGCAGCCTTTTCCAATCTACTGACCTCAAGTAAGTTGGACTGCAACTCTTAAGGTATTAAGCCCACCTGTATGAACTGTTTGTGCATGACAGACTTTATACTCCAACAAATCTGAAGTGGGGAGGGGGACAGAATGCCAAGTTAGGAGAAGCATTCTTATACTGTACAAGCTTATATAGGGGATCACAACAGATGTCCTTTCCTTGATGTAGGCCAGGGGTGTCAAACTCAATTTCACTGAGGGCCGCATCAGCATTGCGGTTGCCCTTGGGGGGCCAGGTGGGTGTGGCCAGAGTGGGTGCAACCTACTGGGTGGGCATGGATGGAGTGGGTATGGCCTACTGGGTGGGCGTGGCCAGTTCTACATCGTTCACGTCAAGTGTGCCTGAGGAGGCCTGGGCAGGAGTGGGACAGATCTGAGGGTCTCTGGCAGAAGGGGGTGGGACTGGGGCAAGTGCCAAGGCATGGTCCACCGGGGCAAGTGCCAAGGCATGGTCCACCATGGCAAGTGCCAAGATGGCCACCACAAAATTATACATTGGCTCCCGGCTGGCCTGGGCCAGGGCCAAGGCAGCAGGGGCCGTTCCCTCACTGTTTCCAGGATGGCTTCTCGGGCCACATGAAAGCACTTCGCGGGCCTCATCTGGCCCCCGGGCCTTGTGTTTGACACGTCTGATGTAGGCCTTCTTTCTCAAGTTTGACCTATTTCACATTTGATGTTATGAGAAAAAATTAAAAAAGATAAGTGCTATGAATATGATCTTCCCAACCTAAAGCAAAGGCAGGATATAAATCTAATATGCAAAATAAACAATGAATATTAAACACGTATCATATTTTAATGTTTTTGAGCACGGAATCCTATGCTCCATTTATTGCAGTCATAAGAAATAGAAATAATACTTTAAAATGAATTAATAATTAAATGTAAATTGAAGTGGTGAAAGAATATTCCTTCTAAATTAACTCAGACAAGTTTAACAGCATGAGTTTTATCTAATCCAAATATTACTGTTCAGAATAGAAAATGGGGAAATGCAAATGGCAAGGGATGGGTTTGTATATGTGAAATGAATTATGTATCATTTCTACCTTAATAAGATTTAGAACATTCTAAAAAATATTTTCAAAAAGAATAGTATTACAGTGGTGAAGCAGGGCAGATATATTCATTTTAATTGAATTAATCGTTTGCTACAGTGAACAATTTAAATAACTCCACTTGTCTAGAATGAGAGTTCTGATATTATTAGAGTTTTGGAAAAGATAAACAATATAATTAAAGTAATAAGACTTCCTAACATTATTATAATACATCTGATTTTCTCTGGGTTTCCTACAAGTTATACCTGTAGAATATGGCATGAGGAATGATAATAAATAAACGATGGAAAGTTTACAGCTTCTGCCATCAGAATTCTTGCCCATTCAGCAGTTTTCTATGGATTATGTTTCTCCAAAGAGAAGGGAGATACAGGGGTCATGCAGACTTTTGGCATTAATTTGTCGAAGGGAATGTGTACAAAGAACTGCTAGGGCAGTGGTTCTCAACCTGTGGGTCGGGACCCCATTTGGGGTCGATCGACCATTTCATGGGGGTCGCCAAGCAAGGCTGTCCGCCATTTTTTTTGTCCGCCATTTTTCCCCCTTTTCCGGCGGGTGCCTTACCTCCCTTGGGCTGGGCCAGCTGGTGGTCGGCCTGCTCCGTGTCTGCCGCTTGCCAGCTATGCCTCGGCCGGCGCAGGGGGCGGAACCACACATGTGCGGCGCTCCCGGGCAGGGAAAGTCCTCGACTTACGACCGGTTGGGTAGTCCTCGACTTACGACCGGTTTAGTCCTCGACTTATGACTGGTTTAGTCCTCGACTTACAACCGGTTGGGGTCGCGGCATTAAAAAGGTTGAGAACCACTGTGCTAGGGTATAAGACTTCCAGGAAAGAAGATTAGATTCAAATAGTTCATATCAAACACTTGGCCTTCTTTTGCTGTAAAGGACTATCTCAGTTGGATCATTTCATTCCCTTCGAGATCTGGAAGAACATTTCAGACATCTGTACAGCAGCAATGAAATATCCAATGTACTAGTCTGCCGTGATATGAAGGCCCCTATCAAAAGGCCACCAATGGAAGTCTCTGCAATTTTGAACTTGATCGCTCATTTGAGAGCAAAAAAGGCTCTGGTGATTATTTAATTCCTCCTAATTTAATTAAAAAGTATCATCAATGGCGGATACTATTTCAGCCATGCTGCATTAATGAAACTGATACATATTGATAAAAGGGGCCACATTTTTAAGCATGGTAATCACAGTCATTTTCTTTATTTTCAAAAAAGTTAATAGGGATGATCCTGCAATGTATAGGACTTTCATTTGTTTAATACTACTATGTATGCCAGGTATCTTCAGCATCCTGTGGAAAATTAATCCTTTGATGCCATAATCTCTTTATAAGCAGTTTCTATTGATCTGGAAGCAGCATTTGATTCCATCTCCTGTTATAGTGCAATCAAAATTGGCTGCCTCAGTTGATCTCTACTTACTGTTTTTAATCAGATACTTTGTAATAGCACTCTCTGAAAATGAGTTATAGCTCACAGGGAGATTTATCAAATGCTGTTTCAACACATTAGGAGTCAAACAAGACTGCATACTTTCTCCATTTTGGTTTAATGTTTATATCACTGTTGTGGTGGGTCATTTAAGTAGCATAAATTTTCATCCTCCTAAGGTTGCAGACAAGTATATCTCTATCTGTCTCTATGCAGATGATGCAGTGATTCTTAGAAGAGCTTTATATGTTGCAATTCAGCATTATAAGAAAGATCAATTATAATAAGAGACCAAAAGGAGTTGTTATGAGTCAGCTGTCAAATTATTTAACATTAAAGCACAGTTCTTGTATGGAATACAACTAGGTCCTTTTTTCAGTTTGCCCCTCTAGAGCTTGTTCAATATAAATTTCCTAAAATACTACTTTGAGTTACCCACTGTGTTTGTAATGCTTTTATATGACTAGAAATATATCTAATGAAAACAGAAGGTAGAGTTTAGTTATATATCCTTGTATACTGGCTTACACTCCACATTTTTCTTATAGATTTTATCCTTTTGATACAAACAGATTGTTTTCAATCCAAGCGGAAGTGATCCCTCATATTAAAACTCTCCTTACATCAATCAATTTTTTCTACTGTAAAATGGTTATGCCTGCATACAACTATTAAGTGAATTTGAGCTACATAACCATATAGCTTCACAGTTACATAAAGGTATCTTATAGAAACTTAAACTGTAAAAGGGCTACCTTGCGTTTCCTTGAGTGGAAGCCAGAAAATACTGTCTTTAGTGGAATGGTGGCATGAAGTTGCTTGAGGATGGTCTGTGATATGATCTCGATCTAATGAAGAAAAAAAAAATCTCTTGTCACATTCAAGGAGGAGAATTCGCTAAAGATTGAAATGATCAAAGTAGTCCTTGGAACAGAAATTGAATTTGTTAAAAGATCTTTTTGCATTTTAATTTATGTATTACATGCCAAAAAACCCTATGAATATTCATGGAGACATATTAAAATGCTTTGAAATAATGTATAAATAATTTCTGCTCTTTCCTACCCTCCCCCCCAAAAATATCCATTTTGGAAAAGGGTTGAGTTAGAGGTTTGCTATTTAAAATAATGCTTACATAGTTTAAAAGAAATTATCTGCAATGAAAACACAATGAGAATTACTTTTAGTAATTCTTTATTTTATTTTATTTGCTATACATTTTCTGAAGATTTATAGTGTTCTCTTGATTCAACGTCTCTGAATAGAGTTTGATGATAAAATGATTTCTTAAATATCATATAATAGAATAATACAATAGGAAAGAATAAATGCTACTGCTGTAATGCAGAAAGCAATGAGACTGCTACTTTAGAGAGAAAAATAAGACTAGTTAAAAATAAAAAAGGGAAATAATGGATAATCTGATTATATATGCTTACATAGTTGAATATTCTATCTATCTATCTATCTATCTATCTATCTATCTATCTATCTATCTATCTATCTATCTATCTATCAGATGTACATGCTATTTCAACTGACACTTGCTCAATCCAGTACAATAAATAGATTTAAGGATTAAATGACAATCAGGGTGACAATCAGAAGAGTTACATTTCATATTGGAAAGAGCAGCTTCTGATCAAATAGGAGATGCCCACTTAGAATATGGTGATTAAACAAATCAGTGTCAGCTATGTGGAACTCTAGGGACACATGTGACCTAGAATGATATTGTCTATGATATAACTTTGTAATGAATTCAGAATTCTGGATGTACTATATTCTGCAGACTCCCAGTGGTTTCTTGGGCATGACTTTTGACAAAGCCAGAGAGATAGAACAGTGAGGAGGAAAAAGAAATGGAAAATAATGTAGAAGAGAGAGGGGGGAGGGAGGGAGGGAGAGAGAGAGAGAGAGAGAGAGAGAGAGAAGGAATGGCCCTACTTATAACTGGTATGCAAACATCTAACATAAGAATTTTTAATATATGCAATATCATGACTCTCTAAAGGGTTATTGAAAGTTATTGGCAATTTATATTAATTAGCGTCAAATGAATATCCTGCACCAGATTTATTAATATTTAAAAAAACAAACTAAGTTTTCTGATCCACAGACTGTCCATTCCAGCACTAAGAAATGAGAAAGAAATACATATTTCTTTAGTAAAACTATACAATTTGCAATAAGAAGAGTAAATGGATAGCAGGAAGACCTCTATGATGAATATTCAGATAAGCTAGTCATGAGCAAACCAATCACGTTTTTTATCTTTTTTCATGAATACAAAGATTTATGATAACCTAAACAGATTTACTTTTCATGATTTAATAATTACAAATTGTTCATATAATTGTTTGTTAACTCATCTTACCTGTTTTGAAAAATTTATCTTGAGATAGTTAATGCATATGAAAAAATAGGTAACTAATTAGTAAAGATGACATTTATGGAAAATGTATAAAAAGTATAATGGATGAGGGTGAAGATTCATTCTCCGAGCTTGTGGGTTGGTTTCTGAACGTTTCATCACCAAGCTAGGTAATACCTTCAGCAGAGTTTAGGGGATGTCAATGTCAGTGTTCTTTTTATCAGGGTTTCAGGTGTGGGTGTGTCAAGTGGGGAGTCTGTGGTGGGTTTTGTGATGGACCAGGTGTGAGTCATCAGTGAGTCTTGTGATGGGTCTTGTGATGGGGAGGTTACATCAGGTCAGGATCATTGGGAGGTGAACTGCTGGGGGGGGGCTTGCATGGGTTGGTCTCTGATTGGCTGTGTGGTTGATTTAGATCCTGAGGGGTTTGTAGGCTGGTTGCAAATCAATGTGTCTGTTGAGGGAATTGCTTGTGGAGTGCCAGGCTTCGATGAACTCACAAGCATGACAGTTGGTAGCATGGCCAATGATTTTTGTATTGCTCCAATCGAACTGGTGCTGTTTAGTATGGGTAGAGATTAAGGATTTGGGATAGTGGCGTTTGACTGCCAGCCGGTGTTCGTGGATCCTGGTTTTTAATTGACGTGATGTTTGTCCCATGTAGAATTGGTTGCAATGGTTACAGTTGATTTTGTAGATTACATTGTTTCTTTCATGCTTCTGTGTCTTGTTTTTGGTTCTGGATAATTCCCAATAGAGTGTGGGTGGGGGTTTATGGGCTATTGCTATTCCTAGGGGTTGGAGAATTCTGGCTGTCATTTTCAACACCCCTTTTTGTATGGTAGGGTTAGTTTTTGCTATCAATCCATCTAGCAGTTTACTGCACAAAGTCTAACTGCCATGAGTCATTTTGTCCAATTGTTCTGGTAGAGACTTAATTCATGTCACAGTAGTAATCTATGTACTCCTGGCTGGCAGTGTGCAAATGTTATGGAGCTTAATTACTCCATTCTATATTACTATTAATTTACCAAAAAAAAGAGTCTAAAACACAGTTCTACAAGAATAGCATGATTTGAATGATAAGGTTGTTATAATCTGCAACCGGTCAAAAGTTACATCATCAATACAGTAAAACTGAAAACAAATGGATGAATATGAGAATAGAAACATTTCTTAAGCAACTATAGTGATATGACGAGTGAGCCTAGAAATATAATTAGAAACAACATCTTACTGCTCTAAGGACAAACAGTAACCAGACATTCCTTGGTAATTGGATCCCCATTGAATCCAACAGTCACCTGGGATGTACAAACTGAATGGGTGAGATTGACACCAGTGAGCCAGAAGACAATCATAGAGTGATTTGTCTCAGGATACAGTTCACATTAACTTCACATACTTAGTGCAGAACATAAACATATCATAACTAAACCCCTCGGGAGCAGCTTGAAGAAGGAATTATGCTACCAGTTACCAAACTACTACTGAACTTATTAATTGCATTTGTCAGAATATCTACCTATGCGTGTTAATCTATAATATAGTTAAAATGAAAGTTATAGCTGTTCTCAAAATCAATATTTTCATTATCATATGTAAATAAATGTGAAAATAATTTGTTCTTAATATACTTAATAGTTTTCACAGTTTAAAATATACCAGTTACTATATCTATAAGCAACAATATGAATTTGGATTAGATTGCATCCAGCATATAATTCTGCTAAATATTTTATCTAAATAATAGTATCCCTAAGAAGCAGAGGAGCAGAAAAATAGCAATTTCACAATGGAAATGAAGTGACTGAGGTGCATGGTCTACAATTTTGTTATGCAAATGCTCTTAATTGCAATGCCCTCTGCAAGTGAAACAACTATTGTCTGTGAAATAAAGTATACCAATTAAATGCAATATCAAATATTTCTGCAGAGTTTGGTTTAAAATTTAAAAAGCATTCACAGTAGATATAACTTGATCCAAAATATGAAAGTTACCACCTAGAACATTAGTAATTGCACAGAGGCATTAATCTTTTAGTTCAGCAAAATTCTGTCTTGATTTTCATAAAAGTTAGCTCCTGTTTCCCCAGTGAGGGCCTGCTAACATGAAAATCAAGATTCCTATAGATAAGCATAAAGAATATTAATGTTCTATTGCTATGTTATGGCACTGCACAATTATTGCTATACAGTTGTACATGGATGGATTCAGAACTTTCTTGTATTGGTTCTTGTTGGAAAGAAACAATAGAGTTATACCCTGTATCTCTCATTCTGTTTTATATACTTTCTAAGTAAAGATTCTAAAATGGCTGACAGAAGTTGTCAATTTCAATGATCATGCAGCATGAATTATTGCAAAGTTATATTGTTCTTGCTACTCAAGAAAACAAACTGATCCAGAAAGGTACTGTCCAACTTGCTGTTTATCTATCAGTATCATGCCTATTTTCTCTAGAGTTGGGTAGTGGTTGGCAGAATAAAACCCTACATTGCATCCTAGTTACTATGGTAGAAGGCCTACTATGAAACCCAATCTTCACTGTTGGGAGAAATTAGTTTTATGTAATATAATTATTTTTTTAAAAAAATCATTCTATGGTATACAGTAGAATTTTTTAAAGCTTTCTTTAGATGGATAATCCAATTTCCCAGTCATAGACAAATATGAGGGCACTGTCATACCTGTTAAAATTATATTTACCACTACTTCTTCAAATGTAGGATTCTTGAAGTTTACAATGATAGAAGAATGGTGACTAAGGCAAGAACTGACACTAGCTGGTTCCATTGGCTGAGGTATCCGACCGATACCCGACAAGTAAAACACCCATTCTTCAAGCTGTAAATGGATAGAAAGGCTCATATTTTAACTAGATTAAATCTTTTAGCTTACTCTAAAATAAAATATATAAAACCTATATCAGATAAAAATATATAAATACATTTGACTCCACACCAGTCAAGTAGCTTTGGTACTCTTATGCTTACAGTATTATACAGTAACACAAACTCAGAGCTACAGTGTAAGGAAAATACTCTTTTACCACAAGAGAGTGTTCTGCTGCTTTCCCACTGAAGCCATTGTTGATTATGATTACTATAATCATTACAATTTGGGGAAATGCTATAAGATAGTTTTCATTCTTAACAAACTGGTTATTCCTGTCTTTGTGATGGTGGACTAGTTTCTTCATCACCACTGATATAAATAGCACATAGCACAATGGCTTCTCATGGAGACCTAATTTGTGCATTTTTATAAAACAAAAACATGACAAATCTCTTATGAATCAGAATTCTGCCATGAATAATTATTACACTATTTCGATAACAGTGGGGAAAAAACTATAAAAACATTAAATGAAAAATCACTGCCCTGAGAGCAAATAAGTTGGGCATTCTACAGAGAAAAGAATTATTATAGAGAGCAACTTTTATAGAAACAAGTACTTTGTTAAGCACAATATTTGACAGTTGGATCAACAATAGTACAACTATACAAATAACAATTCTAAAAGCATTCCAGAAAAATAATTTTAAAAAGTTGAAGTCACTAAATTAAAGCAACAAAGTCTACTGTAATAAATGCTTCACTTAAATGGAAATTATATTCAATCAAAACAAGAAAGATAATAAACCCAATCTTAAAATAATTTTAATCTTTTTACAAGCTTTGTGTTCCTATACCTGTTATCTTTTGAAGAGTTCTGCTTATTTAGAGGAGCTGCATAGTCACAGTAGCATATTAAATAATAAGACAAAGAAAAAAAAATCTAAACAAAGAATATTTTGCAGGACCTGATAACAGATTCTTCTTACCTCTAAAAGCGTTTAGCCTCACTCCATTCTAAATGAATGTTGCTGGTTTGTCAAGGGAGCTAGTTATACAAGTATGTTAACATCTGAAGTAACTATTACAGCCAGGCTGGTATTTCAATTCTACTGTCCCAACTCAATTAAATTTAATGATTAAAAAAATAGCAAAATGATTACCGGATTCAAATTTTTATTGCCGACAGTTTTTCTCAAAAAAATAGAAAAGAAGCAGACAATAACCATAGCAACTTCTCTTAATTCACCTATTACAATCATAATTGATTATTGCTTGTCCTGTAAGTGCTGTCATTAGTTGATTTTAGATTATCAGCTACTTATCTTTGAGATGGCTTAAAGTGTAAATTCAGAAGAATTTAATCAGTAAATCAAGAAAAGAGAATCATTTTTTTAATTGAAGTTTTGTCAACTTTTCTACATACATTATCAAAATAACTTCTGAAGGACCTTGCAACAAAATCTGGGCACTGAATTAGCACAATCAAATTACTAATATATTTTCAGTACAATAAACTGGTACCTTTTCTTAGGAGATGCAGTTAAGAAGTCAAAGGTTTTAAATGATTTTGAGATTAAAAGAGCAAAGAAAAATAATATGTGTTAAAGGAAAAATCATGGAAAAGGTTAACGTAGCACGACATGACAAATATAAAAATAAGATACTGATTAAAGGTTCAGCTGAAATAAAAACTTGGAAATTTATCATTGTTTGATAGAAGCAAAAGTTGACAAATTTTTTAAGTTTCAGTTTGAAGTAGAAAGTTTTCAGTAAATTATTACTTTGTTTCTTTAGCTGTTGATAAAGAATTAACCTCTTCATTTAATAAACTCTCATAGTTTCAAACAAAATATCACTTTATTGTTTTGAACCACCTTTGAGTCAGTTATTAAACTATATATTCCAGAAATACTAGTACTTGCTTTTTTAAACACTTCCTCCAAATAAAAATTTAAAAAGAAATAATCTAAATTATTTTTGAAATTAACCTTTGGTGTAAAAATTATAAAGTATTGCAAAAACATTAAGAGTAAAAAGTGTAAAGGTTCAAATATGAGGGTTGCGCATATCTTTCAACACATGGGAGTAAAGCATCTTTCTTGGAATCCTTTGCCAGATTTTGCACAGCTGAATTGTAAATTGCTATACTCCCAGCTGTCTCATATCCATGTGCCTGCTTAGCCATTTTGCTTCCCAATTTTTTCCCAGCAAAGACAAGGATTGCAAGAAACCTTTTGTGAAACATTTGCAAAGTCCCAAAAAGGTCTTTCCAACTTATTTTAAAAATAGTAGATGTAGTCCTCCCATAATTACACTAATTGAGACCAGCAATTTTACTCCTAAGCAAAGTGATTGCTAAGTGAGAAATCATGCGTTCACTATTGTGTTTCTGGCTGGAAAGAAACAAAACTACTCAGTTGCACATCTAAGGCTTTTGTTTGTCTCCTAACCATTCCCCTGTCCTTTGAAATATTCAGTGCCTGCTAACTATTTTCTTCCTATCAAAAGCAATGCAATCAGACCACAGTGCCAGGCTGGGAACCACAGGTACACTACACAAATAACTTACTCTCTTCAAATCTCTTTCTCTCCAATCTCTCCTCTTGAAGGCGGGGTAGGCAAAGGAAAAATTGCCTACAGAAATTGCTTACTTTTTTTCTCAAACCTTCCCCCCTCCACAGAACAAAGAGATTGCAAGGAAAAGATTTCAAGACAATAACGCAAGCTAGCTTGAATAACACACTTACAATTCCCAATCTGGGTTGCTGGCATAATTGCATTGCTGTTGATGTATAGAAGATGAAACAGTTTATTGTCTTGCAATATTTTCCTCTCTAACGTCTGTGCTTTGCAAGGGAAGAGGGGAGGGGGAAAAATCATACTTCAGGCAAAGGACAACTTGTTCTGATCATAATAGTGATTATGTAACTGAGAGATGATGCAAAGATAGTAAATGGTTATAACCGGACTGTAAAATTATTTTTGGTACCATCATAACTGAGCAGTCATTGAACAAATAGTTGCTAAGTGAGAATTGTCTATAAACAGAAACCTGCTAGCAGGTTGATATTGGCAGGTACAAAGAGCTTATAGATCAAAGACTCCAATCAACCTACTGGGGGGTAGCAAATAAAACAGTGGGGGAAAGAGCAGGACTTGCCATCCTGCTATCTTTATGATTTGTCTTCTATAAAAACCAGATCAAAAATATCACTATGTTACTTTCAAGAGTCATTCATTTCTTTAGTAAGTGTAGCATTTAACAATGTGAACAGACTTATACAAGATATATGGGTACCTTGAAAAATATAACAGGTAATTTTTGGTTAATAACCAACTGTTCAGCAACTATTCAAAGTTATGTCAGTGTTCAATGAGTGATACTTCCAACTAGTCCTCAAAGTTCAAGCCATCTCAGCAACCCCAATCACATGATCGGGATCTGGGTGGTTGGCAACCAGCTTGCACTTATGATAATGGAAGCATCCCATGGTCATGTGATCTTCATTTGCTACCTTCCCTGTTGGTTTCCCAAAATCAAAGTCAATGAGGAAGCAGTTAGGGAAGATTGCCAGTCATTTCTGCCACTTTCATACTTCCTGCACTACACAGTACCTATTCCCATCAAGCTGCACTTGTATCAGTCTATAGCAGCACTCTTCTACCCTCCAAAGCATCCATCCCCTGCCCAGCTACAATACATTTGCTCTGCACTACACTGCAGCCCCTTATCTGCCCATCAGCCACCTGAGACTTGTGACTTCCCACCAGCTTTCCCATTGACTTTGCTTTTTGGAAACCAGTAGGAAGTTGCTTAATGACCTGCAATCCTCATTCAGTATGGCAACAGAGATTGCTGAAATTGCTGTTGCTAAGTAATGTGGCCACATGTTGTGTTTTATAGCTACATTGCTTAGCAATGCAAATAACGGTCTCAAATACCATCATTTAGCCAGGACTACCTGTTCTCCCTCCCACCCCATAATTCTTAATAAAGATCTTAATTACAATATAAACTATATTCAGAAAAATGGAAGGAAGGAAGGAAGGAAGGAAGGAAGGAAGGAAGGAAGGAAGGAAGGAAGGAAGGAAGGAAGGAAGGAAGGAAGGAAAAAAACTATTTATCTTTATATACCATATATACTGATGGATAAGCACATCTATGGATGAGCCAAACCCAATTTTGGAGGTGCATTTTGGGACCTAAATTCTCAACTTATTTCCAAGTATATAGGAATCCTCTTGGTTAGACAGAAGGAGGGAATGAGTTGTCCAACAGGAGGAGAAGGATAGAGAGAGGAGGGGCAAGGAGGGAGGAAGAAGAGAATTACAATTGAGCCATGTTATAAAAACTAGCTTTTATTGTCAGCCTAACTATTACTTGTATAAATATTAGATACTTTTTTATTCATTAAATGTAATTGGACATTCCTACCTGTGGACATTTGAAAATTATGCTTGCAGTGTGATTTGTTCTTCCTAGTGCAGATGGACAAAACAGAACTGATACTTCAGTGGTGGAATGAGGAGCAACAGTCAACTGCAAAAATATGGGTAGCAAAGAGAGAGATGAAAAGCAAGCAAGTAAACAAAAAAACAAAAAACTCCAGTGCTCTTTTTTTCCTTTCCTTTCTTTTCAATCCATTCTTTTCTTGTTCCTTGTATCAACACTGTTGATGTTTACATGATTAATGTGTTCTACTATATGCCTTCCCAACTCTCAGCATGCAGAATCTGATAAAATACTGATAAAACTGATAAAATACACTGTAGTAAACAGTACTAAGTGAAATCACAGCATGCTTATTCCCTGGAAACTAAAAAAATGTGTTGCTAACCACAAAAATGAAACTGGGTTTACTTTTAAAATATGGGGAAAAAGAGAGCTGCTGTCGAATTTCTTTTTCCTTTTTTTTACATATCACAGAGATACTTTTAAGTCTTACATGTGACACAATCTTAAAAAGTCAAAATGCAATTTTTAAAGAGCATTATCCAGGTTATTTTTAACTGCAGTGTCTCTATGCTCTTCCAATAGTTATACACATTCATATGAATAAAGAAACTATCCTGCTGTGACTTATTTACTCTAAATTAAAAGAGATGGGTTCACGACTACATGCAATGGCCACGTAATCATTATAAGATGTGATAAAGCTCAAAGCATTTAAGGAAGGATCACATGCACATTCAGCAATAAAATAATTTTCAATCCAGTTTCAAGCTTGATGTTAGTTTATTGTTGCCTGATTTAATACATCCCTCTAAACTGTTTGGGATGGACAGGGACAGAGATAGCCAGAAGGCCGGATGTGGCCCATGAGCTGTAAAATGCCCAGGTCTGGGCTAAATGTTTGCACATTATTACTATTACAAACTAACACATAAAAACCACAGACAACAGTTCTCTACTACAATAAAACTGATAATTTCATGTGCTAGAAATAATCTGGAAGATAGTTCTACTAAGGAAAGGGACCTTAGGGTAATGAGAAATAGGTTGCCCTCATCTGTTCTTGTTCATTTGCTGGATACTGTAATTCTAGTAACAAGAATGACCTTTCCAAAGAAAAAATGATTCGTTTTCCCTCTTTTTGTTGGTTCCACTTCCTCTTCAGTTTAGTAGAATTATTTCTATTCCATTCTCCATTCTCAAGTGATGTTGTGCTTGTGCGACTATGTAAAAATCCCACTGGAAAGGGATTTATCTGTGATCAATCTATTCATTTTAAGGAAACAAGTTTTGGGAAACTAATACAGAATAATACTGGCTTATTGGAGCTGTTTACAAAAGTTATTAAAGGGCTCAAAGGACTGATTTGATTCAAAGGAGACTCAGACTATTCTGAAGTACTAAAACTTAAATAAATTAGGTAACTTCAGCTGCTTTGGAAAAATTTAGAGATTCAACAAATTTTCGGTCTCTGCTAAGATTCTCTGCAAAAAATGGCAAAAAACATGCAGTTCCCTTATATTGACACGTGCAACTCTGTAAAACACTTTAACGTATTCTTTTAAAATCTTTCTGTCCTTTCCCTAGGTTTCTTCAATAAATCATACTTTGCTTTTACCTTATATGTGAGTTTATTGCTTCTTAATGCCACAATCTGCTATCCACAATTTACTATGAAAAAAAGAGTGCTACACCACTCTGTATCTTGCTCGCTTTAGTTGATTGAAAATAACTAAACATGTCAGACCCACTTAATACTTAGATGAGATACCACTAAGAAATCCAGGCTACTAACTAGAGTAAAGGTTGAAAAACACATCCTCAGACAAGACAAAAGCAAACCATTCCATACTGTTGTGAAGACAACACTATGTTTATGAAGTCACCAAGATTTAGACTCAATTCATATATTCTTTGTGACATAAAGGAATGCTAAACAATAAAACTTCCATAATTAACTACTCTAGTTTTTGTTTTGTTTTGTTTTTTGCAAAATAATTGTACTGGCTTCTACATTATATTGCACAATTCTTCTTTGTTCCAATAAGATATTTGTTTACTTCTAACTCTTACGGTATATCATTCTTGGGCTTTGTCTTACCTGTTCCCTATAAATTTCATCAAACTTTTGGGCTGAAATTCCACTTGTTTTCTACAAAATTCAGAGTTCATACAGAGATTTTTTTCTTCTAAACAATTAAATAGAATATGTGAGCAATATCTAAATTCTTAAAGGAAAACATCTCATATGAAACATTTTCATAAATACAAATGTTTATCAGTAAAACCTACCTGGGCTTTGGGGTTAATTTCCATTGAAAAGTGGCCTGGATTGCTGTTCACATATTCCAATTCCAGAATTTCATTTGTAGGATTAACCAGAGGAATATGCTGGCGGAACCATCTGTAACAAAGCATCACAAAAAAATCCAGTTATTTAATCATTACAAAGTACTTGACTAATTCTGATGTTGCTGCTGGTTACTTTATTTATATAGCACTTACTTTTCTTTGAAAAGTTATTCAAACAAATATCTTCAGCACTATTCATTATGTTTTACCAATGCTAATATTGATTATCCTATTTTTGTGGCAAAGATTTAACATATTTTGACATTATGAATTGACAGAAACTCTGATCAAAGAAAAGAAGCATTCTTTCAATTCTCTTCAAGGTAGAGCCATGACCATATTTAAAAATCAGTAATAGACTCTAATAGAATTAACACAGCAAGCATAATGTATTAAAAAATCTAAAGTATTACAATAACAGTGCTTTCAGAAATGAAACTTAAGAGCTTTAGGATCAAATTAGGTATGTTTTTAAGATACTATATAGATCATGCTAGCTATGCACCAATTACAAATGTTTTTGAAAAAAATATTTTGCACCCAGAAAAAGATAATATACACACTTACACTCCATAAAAATCTGTCTTCAGAAAAACCAGACAAAATTAGTAACACTCAAAACGTAAGTGCTAATAACTGCATTTTCTTTCAATACAAATAATTGCCAAAAGCAACCTGTCATTCATTAACTCCTCAAAATAGCATTTATTATAGCAGACTTGTTATATGTCTTGATTATCTTGGAAGTCTGAGCACAAAAAATAAGATGATTGTGTTTATGCTTTCTAGTCAAATGAATGGTAGGTTTTTCCCAGTTATGTTAACTATCATTTCCATTTTGGTATGTCTAGGCTAACAAAGAGAAGGACTGGGGGTGATATGATAGCAGTCTTCCAATATTTGAGGGTTTTTGACAGAGAAGAGGGGATCATCCTATTCTCCAAAGCACCTGAGGGCAGCACAAGTAGTAACAAATGGAAGTTTATCAAAGAGAGATCCAACCTAGATTTAAGGAAAAATTTCCTGCTAGTGAGAACAATTAATAAATGGAATGGCTTGCCTCCAGGGGGTATGCCATTACTGGATATTTTCAAGAAGATACTGGATAGTCATTTGTTCAGAATGGTATATGGTCTCCTACTTGAGCAGGGGGGTGGGCTAGAAGACCTTCAAGGTCCCTTCCAACTCTGTTATTCTGTATTATGTAGGTCTCAGGAAAATATTTATAATGTAGTAGGCAATGAACTATTATGCTGAAAACTTCATTTTTGTCTGCAGTAAAAATTCTAATTGTCTATAATCACCTGCCAAGTCTGCCAAGAGCTGAACTAATGGTTAGTTGTCTCAATATCAAAAGAACAATTTAGCCAAAAGAAAATAATATTGTGTTGTACTGTTATATAACTAAACCCATGATTCAGGTTAAATGTAGGATTGCTTACTTTCCAAGTTCACACTCTACTTCAGGCAATCTTGTTGGTTGAGGCATCTGTCCTTTCAGTTTCAACGCATACCAAAACTCTCCTAATTTCTCTGATGTAAATATAACACTAAAATGAGAGTTATAAATCTGTTGGTAAAAATATCTTGTTATATAAAAGACAGCAACAAAGTGGAAAGGAAGATGATAAAGGGGGTCAGCAAAATGCATTTTTCTGTTATACTTCAATTAATTTCTTACATCTAATCACAGATTAGGTGTCTATAGCATCATCAACACCATAATTATCATAATCATTATCATCATGATCACCTTCTCCTCCTCCTCCTAAATTATGAACTAGCACAAAGTAAATCATGAGGCATACAGTATATAGCCATACAGTATATCTATAGGCCAGTGATGGCGAACCTTTTAGAGACTGAGTGCCCAAATTGCAACCCAAAACCCACTTATGTATCGTCGGGTGCCGGGTGGGCGTGGCCCATTGGGTGGGCGTGGCTGCAGTGGTAACGACGGCCTTGTTGGGACTAAAAAGTTCAATCAATCAATTCCAACTTTGCAAGATCTTTTATTTTCCCGCGAGAAGTTGAAATTGACTGATTGATTGAACCTTTTTTTTTGCACACGGCGGAGGCCTAAAGCCAAAAGGTTTTATAAAACCCAGCTGAAGGCCTAGGATTGGGGCGACGGTGCGCATGCCCACAGTGAGGGCTCTGCGTGCCACCTGTGGCACGCGTGCCATAGGTTCGCCACCACTGCTATAGGCTAACTAGTAGAATTAAAAAGAATATTAGGTTTAAAAAACATAAAGACTATCATAAATAAAACTAAAAAGGTCAGACCACAGAAAATAATCTAATCCACAAAGAACATAGAGAAGTAAGATTGCATTACATTTCTTCTTAAAATATTGCAGAATTTTGGATATGCTAAAATAAATATATGTATATCCTATCTTTGCACTCTAAAACTAGTTTTGTTTTTAAAAGCACCATAAATACTCCAAAATTGCAATAAATTGTGCTCCTTTCATTATTTCCCATTATTTAGGTAAAACTACAATCTCAAAATCTATAATGTGTAATGATATTCAGTGATAAAAAGAATGCCGATACTTTTCTTGGTAATTTCACCAAAAATAGGCTGATTAATTAATAATCAATTAATTATTTCATGGAGACAATCTGAAATAGATTAACATATTCTACTTCTTTCTAAGTTTACATCAAAATTCATATCACAGTGATTTCAGTCTAACAGAAAAGAAGCTAAAGGAAAAAAATCAGTGGTGAAGGCAGAAGAAAACAATCACTGCCTTTTCCACTGTGTTTCTTCCATTAGCTTTGTTGGGCTTTGTTTGTTCCTCTGAAAGCTAGATGGCACAGCCTCTCAGTAGCACAAGAAAGGTCACCAGGAAAACTAAGTAGTCTTTGGAAAAAATATATATTTTCTGGCTGGGTGAGCCAAGTCTCTGTTATTGTAATCAGATGTAACTATAATCAACATTATCTTTCCATTTTTTTAAAAATTGTATCTTATTTTTAGTTGCCTGAAATAAAGTTTACAGAAAGTATGACACAAAAGTCGTTCATCATCAGGAATGTATTTCAAGGGAAAAAATCCATCAGTTTGAAGGTTGTACCCGAAAGAGAAATATTCATAAAACAACATTAAAAAAACAACATTAAAAAGACAAACACCCAAGTACCGAAACAATCTAAAAGTCACTCATTCATAAGATAAATGCACTGAGCAATAAGCCGCTTTTATTAAATATGAAAGTTCACAATAAAGTACAGAATGAAGGTAAACTGAAAACTTTTAATGACAAGAAATGTGTGAGCTATATCAACTACAATAGCAGAACATACCTTCCGTCCATATGGCCAGTGGTAGCTGGAGAATACTTTACTTCATAGAACAGTGTTTCTTTTGGTTCAAGAACAAGCTTGTTTTCACCACTAAGTATAATAGCATCTATTAATTCTACATCTAATTCCAGAACATCAGCTGTGGGATTAGTTATTGGAATTCCAATGTCAATAGTATCCTAAAAGAGACAAAAGGAGAGATATCTTCAAACTTTAGTAAACAGTTTGGTAAAATGGCAGGGAAATAATGTTTATTTGAAACAGTATTGCAATTCTCTACATAGTATGGATCTTTTAGGTTCCTTTACTGACTGTATCTCATTAAGGATGAAAATACACCCAAAGAATCCAAAAGAGAAAGAAGGAAAACTCCACATAACAATGCAAGCAACAAATGGTAAAGTTTAGGCAATGTTTCTGGGGGTGTGAAAACTCTGTATTTCACATGGCATCAAACAAACAAAATGTTTCAGATATGAGGGATAACCTCTTGTGCATGAAAAAGCTCAAGTAATGTACAAATGTAAAAACTATTCAAATGAGACACAAAATGTTCTGGAGTCCAACTACTTCAAGCTGTACATCTGCAGTTGTACATCCAGTTCTTCCTAGAGTAAGCAGTCCTGCCTACTGTCACTGATCTCTTAATTTCCCAACTTTTAGATGATTTATAAGATACTTTACTGCAAAATGCAGATGCCATTTTTAAATAAAAAACATCATTTTAAAATAAAACTATTTTAATTTCTTTACAGGTCAATGCAAAGTGCTGATTTTTGGCTGGGATCAATAATCTTTGTGTACAAATCTGCCCAGGGACGTCCATGGAGTATCAAGAAAAGTCAAGATGGCAGGAACATAACCAGATTTGTGAAAGGGCTGCATAGATACAATCTGAGCCAAACACCCTACTGCTCATTCTTTTCATGTGGCAATCAAGGCCTCAGTTGGACCTTACAGCAGACCATCAAAAACAACTCAAAGCTCCCTTTAGAACCCCATTAATTCCATTAGTTACCTGGACAGACTAATCAAATAGGACCCATTTCCTTGCAGTGAAAGGCAGAATGAAGACATTTTGAGATTCCTGATCATTTTGGTTGTCCTCTATTGAATTTTTTTCTAAAGTCGTGTGTGTGTGTATACTGATCCAAACTATACACTATAGACCAGCTCTTTCATCCCTCTACTGCGGTCCCAGTCCTCCTCCGCCATTTGCAGTCCCACAAAAAAAGAAATGGGACTAAAAAAGTTCAATCAATCAATTCCAACTTCTCGCGGAAAAAAAAAAGATCTCACCTTACAAAATCTGTCTCCTGCTTGCTGCAGTTTCTTTCTCTTTGAGGGAGAGGACAGTCGGCTTGAAATGCTTTTTGCGCCAACAAATGGAAGCTCCTGGGTGCCATAATATCATGTGAGTTCAAACACAAATTTTCTGCAAAAGAGGTCATGCCCCCCCGGAAGCTTCCATTCCATTCCTATGGGGCAAAGCATGGAATTGGAGTCAGCCAGGCGCAGGAACCAGCCTGGGTGCGCTGCTCACTCACGTGCACCAGCCTTGGTGTGAGGGCAGGAACGAAGCCTTCAACTGAGCGAGGAGGCATCGCAGGGCTAGGTCGCTTGCACCTGCATCCAAGCTGGCAGCAACGGCAACCACCTCACCGGCCATGATACTCCTCCTCAGCCAGCCAGCCACCCACCCCGCCTGACCTAGTCCTTGCCTGGCCAGCACAAATCCTCACTACTCTCCTCCTCCTCCTCCTCCTCCTCCTCACTCACTCACTGAGCAGCAGCAGCTTAAGTTTCTTTGCTCCGAGTGAAAGGAAACGGAGGCACAGAGCAGGCTTGCTCTCAATAAGGCCAGCGCACGCAGAGCACCTGCATCTTCTTGAAAGCAATCCTGCTCTGCACCTCCGGTTTCTTCCTTCAAAACAGAGCGGAGAAACTCAAACACTTTTTATCCAAACACAGACCTGAGAGAGATTGGAAGGTCTCCGTTCGGATGAAAGGTGTTTGAGTGGCAGGCTTGAGTTTTTCTGCTCTGTCTGAGTATAAGAAAATGGAGGCGCAGAGCAGGATTGCTCTCAATAAGAGCGAGGCATGCTTTAGCTTCGTTTTCGCCAGGAAGGGGCCTGAGAAATGGCTTTTTCCTGGCGAAAACAAGCCTCCGGAGTGAGCGCGCCTCACTCTGTGGCTCTGTTTTAGCCAGAAATAGGCATTTCTCAACCTCTTCCTGGTGAAAATGGAGCCAAAGAGCGAGTCACGCTCGCTCCAGAGGCTTGTTTTCGTCAGGAAGGGGCTTAAAAATGACTTTTTCCAGTGAAAACAAGCCTTCAAGCCCTGATGCTGGCGGAGTGAGGCAGCAGTGGCCAGAGCAGATCCTTCCCTTCTCCCCTCACTTTCCCAAAGCCTCCCTTCACTAACCTCCTTTCCAGCTCCATTCTCCACCAATGCGTGCAGGACAACAAAAGAAGCCTGTGGGACTACCGGTAAAAAAAAAAAAAAGTTCAATCAGACCTTCCAACTTTGCGAGATCTTTTTTTTTCCTGCGAGGGGATTAGGATTTAGCATTATGGATTGTGGAGTGTTTGTGCTCTGGTGGGGCTATTCAAAATGCAGGGATTCCCTGCGTTTTGAAGCACCCTATGTGACTGCATGGAAAGGAGCACTCTGTTTCTCAAGTGCCCCATTCCAGGCATACGGAGCTTGCAGTCTCTGCCAGATCTCCGTTGGGATAAAAAGTCTTTCACCGCCTATACAGCGCTTCCAAACACAGCCAGTCCCTGCATTTGGAAGCACTCCATAGGTGCTAAAACAAATCCTAACCCCCACCACATCCCAGGGCATCCACAATGCCAAATCTTAACCCTCACCATACCCCAGGGCATCCACAATGCCAAATCCTAATCCACACCCGAGGTAACTACATTCCTTCACTAACCTCTTTTCCAGCTCCGCTCTCTGTGTGCGGGGCAAAAGGACTAAAAAAAAGAGATCAATCCTACCTACCCTTTTCTTGCGGGGGGGAAAAAAATCTCGCAAAGTTGGAAGGTCTGATTGAATTTTTTTTTTTTACCCATAGTCCTACAAACTTCTTTTGTTGCTCTACACTTGGTGGCGGAGAACGGAGCTGGAAAGGTTAGTGAAGGGAGGCTTTGGGGAAGTGAGGAGAGACATGGAAGGGTCTGCTCTGGCCACCGCTGCCTCACTCTGCCAGCATCAGGCTCGCAGGCTTGTTTTTGCCAGCACAAGCCATTTCTCTAGCCCCTTCCTGATGAAAACAAGCCTCCAGAGCAAGCGCACCTCGCTCTTTGGCTCCATTTTTATCAAAAAAGGGCTTGAGAAATGGCTTGTGCTGGCAAAAACAGAGCCACAGAGTGAGGCGCGCTCGCTCCTGAGGTTGTTTTCACCAGGAAAAAGCCATTTCTCAATCCCCTTCCTGGCAAAAATGGAGCTAAAGCATGCCTCGCTCTTATTGAGAGCAATCCTGTGAAAACAAGCCTCTGGAGCAAGCCGGCCTTATTGAGAGCAATGCTGCAAAAACAAGCCTCCGGAGTAAGCGCACTGCCTCCAGAGGCTTATTTTCACCAGGAAGGGGCTTGAGAAATAGCTTTTTCTGGCAAAAGCAGAGCCACAAAGCGAGGCTTCTAGTTTCCCCAAGGTCTCCGTCGTGGTAAAAATTGTTCCAGCAGTGGCGGAAAGGAGTTGGGGACGGGAGCAAACACCGTGAGAGTTCAGGCTCCCATTCAGTGCAAAAGAGGATCAGTGCCTGGACTCCCATGATATTACGGGCACCCAGGAGCTTCCATTGACTCTCCTCTCCCTCAAAGACAAAAACCGCGGCAGAGAGGAGATAGATCTTTTCAAGGTGAGTCCAGCACTTCAGGAAAGGGGGGGGGAAGCATGAGGTATCTTAGTGGGTCGGCAAGGCCTTGGGGGCCTATTTCATCATTGGAACAGTAAAGGAATTCATCTTCCTGGGCTCTAAAATCAACCAAAGTGGTGACTGCAGCCCTGAGATCAGAAGGCATATAGCACTCGGAAGAACTGCAATGTCTGGTATGAATAACGTCTGAAAGAGTAAAAACATTGGCCTCACAACCAAATGTAGATTAGTTAACGCAATAATTTTTCCAATTGCTACTTATGGCTGCGAAACCTGGACTCTGAAAAAGGCAGATAGGAAAAGGGTAAATGTCTTTGAACTGTGATGCTGGAGAAGACTATTGCACATGCCATGGACTGCAAATATAACAAAGTAGTCCTAGACCGACCCTCACCAAAAACATTGCCAAAAAGATCACCAAACAGAGGCTATCATACTTTGGTCATGTCATGAGAGCTGATTCATTCGAAAAGCAAATCATGCTGGGAGTAATCAGAGGAAAAAGGAGAAGGGGCCATCGTAGTACCCACTGGCTGGACACTATAAAGAATGACACCTGGATGACCACAGTGGAGAGGAAGTAGGCAATGTGAGACAGAGGGGCATGGAGTGTGCTGATCTATAGAGTGGCCAAGGGTCAGACATGACTGAATGACTAACGATGAAAGTTTGTCACATTATTCAGCAAACAAAATTATTTTTTTTAAAAAACAAATCCTTATATTTGTGATCACTAATATGTTTTCAATCTGATGATGCATTTAATGTAACTATCCTCAAAATCAAGTCTGATATTATTCCGGTTACCAAGAGTTACTGCATATTGAAACAGGGGGGGGGGGAGACCTTGTAGCTATTTCAACTTCTCATTCAGTAATGAGTTGTTAATTGGAGCAATTTAATACAGAAAAAAAACAAGTATTATAGATTTGTGTTTGAAAGTGTTTAAAGCAAGCTTCTTCTCTATGAATTTAAAAACTGAGACTATACTATTCATTTATTTATAGTATTCAGAGTGAAAAATCAACAGAATATTTTTATATTTAAAAAGCAAATTAAAAATCTGCATATATGTGTACATACATATAGCACATTAAGCAATTCCTTTTCTTAAATATCCATATAAGGTATACAGTGAATAGTATATTCTAGTTACCATATTTTTGGTCTTTTCAGCTTGCATTTGAAGATAATTATGTACTGATTAATGCTAGGCCTAAAGTGATATATCAGAGAACTGATTATAGTAATCTTTAGCAGTTATTCTGTATTAATCAAAGTTTTCTCTCTCTAGGGATGGTGTATTTCTCTTTTTGATAGTTGCTTCTTATGAACTGGCAAGATAAATTAATGCAGTTGTTTCTCTATGCAGATTTTATTGTAATAATAATAACATTTTCAGCATTAACATTCTTACATCAGCTAAAGAAAAAAAAACAAAAGTACTTTAAGAATTATGATGGAAAGCAATCACAAAACTTTATTCTTTCTGTGTTTTTTTGCTGCTCTAATGTGGCTCTTTTCCTACAATATATGTATTAACTATCACTGTAAGTAAAGAAGAGATGAATGCCTTGTCTAGGAAGTTCCTGTCCCTTCCTGTCCTCTGACAATAACCATCAGTTCTCATTTGATATTATTCTCATTAACATTTTCTTATCAGTTTCTATATTTTTCATGAAATAGCAAGATTTTTTGAGTTTTTCTGAGCCTGACATTTTTACGATAAGAAGACATTTCTTATATATATGAAATTTCTATGCTAATCCCTCTGTGTAATCCTGGCACAAGATTTCTTACCTCCTTTCTGAAATTTATTTCAGAAAAAAATCTATTGGTGAATCATATACTATATAATAGAATATTTAAAAAGCCCAACATATCTAGAAATAAAAACATTATGTATAACAACTGTATAATGTAAAAACATATATAACAACTGTAGCAACAACTCAGATGTCCTGTGGATATTTGGACTTCAATCCCAATAATTTGCAAATTAGAATAATCAGTAGTTATAGCCATAACACTTAGACTTATATACCACCTCATAGTGCTTTTCAGCCATCTCTGAGCGGTTTACAAATATCAGCATATTGCCCCCAACAATATGGGTCCTCATTTTACTGAGCTCAGAAAGATGGAAGGCCGAATCAAAATTGAGCCTATCAGGATCAAAATCCAGGCTGTGGACAGAGTTATCCTGCAATACTGCATTCTAACCATTGCGCCAATATAGCAATTATATTAAAATTAAAAATTGATTCAAAATGAGCAACATATTGAAGGATAGATGAATGTATGGACAGTGCACACAATCCTATAATTTTTCTTACTTTTTTAAGTAATATTCACTGTACTGTCTTAGAAAAGTTCATGATGGATTAGAAAATATAACATTTTACAGAATTATCCCACAATAAGGACAAAGAAGCTTCAGACTACAGTAAATTACTCTATAGTCTTAGATGATGGGGTTTAAGAAAAGACTTAAACTGTATAATAAAAGAATATCAAGGCATTTGTCCAAGCACCTTTTCCTTCTTTTTCTTTTTACACCATAAAACACAGCAGTAATTTGACATCTTTCTAAAATAAGGGGATTCCTGGAAGACAGAAAATAGGAATCCTGCCTCATCAGTAAAATCACAATTCACCATACAACTAAAATATACTTCCCGGCATTATTAATGAAAGCTGACTTACCAAAACTGCACATTCAACCTTCAGAGTTTTTTCTGGCTGTGCTGGCATACTATGCATTTCCAAGGAGAACCACACTTTGCAGCATGATGACTTGTATTCTGAGAAGGAAGGAAGGAAGGAAGGAAGGAAGGAAGGAAGGAAGGAAGGAAGGAAGGTCGGTCCTGAGTTTTGGCTGAAGCATTTCATGCACATTTTAGCATTTTAGTATTTAAATTATCATAGCTCTTTTTGAAATATCCTGAGTATTTCAAATACACTGCCAAGGAGTAGAATGATTTGAGAGATTTATTTTCTTAGGATTGTGACAGTACCAATCACTATATTAATTAAATTATACACATTGGAATATAGTCTGGAAAATATAGGCTGGAAGCCCTAAACCACTATATGCTTTCTAGAGTCAATATGTCATCTGAGTGGTGAACATTGGATGCCTTAAACCACAGGTGTCAAACTCGCCACATCATGTGATGTGTCATGATGTATCGCAACTTTTTTCGTATTGCCAGAGCTGAGGTGGGGGCGGCCTCCGCCTGATGCAACCAGCTCGCGGGCCGGCAATTTGACACCCCAGTCTTAAACAATGAAGCACCTTTTCTCTCTCTCTCTCTCTCCCCTTCTCCCTCTCTCTCTCTCTCTCTCTCTCTCTCACACACACACACACACAAACACAAATGTATTTACTTACTCATTTATTTGGTTTATATAGCCGATTTATATTTATAATGGCAGGCTCACCCATAGAAACAAACAATCCTAAAGTTGGAAGGGACCTTAAAGATCTTTCAGTCCAACTCTCTGTTCAAAGCAAGAGTCCTAATACCATCTCAGACACATAGTTATACAATCTTTTGTTAAAAATCTCCAACAATGAAGTACCCACAACTTCAGAAGCAGCCTGTTCCACTGCTTAATGTTCTCACTGTCAGAAAATTCCTCCTTATTTCCAAGGTGGAGCTATCTCTGACAGGTTTTCACCCACTGCTTCTTATCCTGTCCACAGATGTTATAGAAAATAAATTGATACCATCTTCTCTGTAGGAGCCATTCAAGTATTGGAAGACTGCTATCATGTTTTCCTTCAGTCTTCTCTTTGTTAAGCTAAATATAATTAGTTTCTTTAGCTGTTCATCATAGGATTTAGCCTCCATACTTCTTATGATCTTTGGTGCTCTTTTCTCCATTCTTTCCAGGGCTTCAGCATCTTTTTTGTATTGTGATGACCAGAACTGGATTCAGCATCCCAATTATGGCCTCATTGGTGCAGTATAGAGTGGTACTATTACTTACTTTGATCTTGATACTCTACCTCTGTTGATGCAGCCCAAGACTGTGGGTTTTTTTGAGCAGTTGTAGCATTATTCCTAATTCATACTTAAGCAGTGGTCCACCAGGATCCTACATTCTTCTCATAGCCATTACTGAGCCAGTACTGCCTAGCCTGTACCTGTGCATCTGTTTTTTCCTGTCTAAATGCAAGATACTAATTTTCTAGCCATTGAAACTGCATCTTTTGGCATAGATCCTGTCAAGATCCTTCTGAATCTTGAATCTATCTTCCAAAATGTTAGCAATTCCCCCCAAGTCACTTAATATTACCTGATCCTTATTTTTTCCGTAGAACGAAATTACTTTAACATACTTCCTTCATAATGAGCAGTCATTCATTTTGCATTCTGCATTCATTCTGCATTGTCCATATTGTTCCTTCTTTTTCATACACACTTAGTTTCCCATGAGCACTCTATTCAAACTACTTTTAGGATTTTTCTGACATCCTCAATTCTTACTTCAATACAAAAAGGAGGGTGAAGGATGCTCTTATAGATAACCATTTTTGCTTGTCTCAAAATTTATTTCTTGACATTCATTATTTAATACTACAGCTCCCAACCACTCCACCCATCTCTGTCAGAACTGCCATCTCACACTTGTGCTCTGCTATCGCTTGATGCAGTCTGCCATGAACTCCGGCTAGGAGGAGGGAGGATTCAGGGGTAAGGAAGAGTTCACTGTTTTCACCCAGAGATGTGACTTCAAAGTCAGATAGCTGAAAACAGACCCCAGCTATATTCCAGCCCACGTGTGAATCAACCATTCCAAAAACAATCGCTTTGAATTTGATTAGACAGTGGGGACCAGCAGGGGGATGCACCTAAAGTGGGGGAAGTTACACTTGGGAATTTTGGTGTGCACTTTTCAGTTCTGGCTTTACTCTACTGTATTTCATTTGACCTTTCTCAACAAATGGAGTTAAGGGTTGTTCTTGCTTAAAGGTTCAAATTAAGGCAGGTCTGACATTAAGCCAGAACATATTCTTGCATGGCTAAATAGATGTCAGAAGATCTTAATGAAGTGTTACAGTTCCAGCTAGGCCCAAGTCCCAAGGTTAAAATAAAGCACATTTTCCATTTCAAACTTTTCGAAATAATCAGGAGAGAATACTAGGAGGACGGTTAGAAAGAGGGGGGGGAAATCACATGAGGTTTTTGGTTGGTAAAATAAGCTGGGCTCTATATGGTCCTGAAGGTATGTTTCTTACAATTTCTACAGTTTCCTCAAGTGCAGAAGATAAAGGAGCTTCTGTCAAATAATATCCTTCTATTTAAGATGAGAATGTGGCTCAGGATTATCCCAAGACTCCTATATTGGTTATGAGCCATGTATCTATTATATTCTGAGCATAAATGTTAAATGCAAACAAAGACTGCATATTAAAATTGAAAAATAACAAAATAGTTAATATTCATGCCATACAATATTTACTGACCAAGAAGCATTCCCAGTTTATTTGTACTAGAATGCTAATTTATATTTGTATATACTGACCATATAAACATTTTAGTTAATATCCAAAGAAACCTTTGAAACTTATGCTCAAATTCAATATTCTTAATGAAAAGAAATGCTAATTTTATAACACTAGGAAAAAACTGATTATACAATCTGATTATACATTGAAAAATAGATAGGTTTTCTGCACAACAAATAGATACTTGTCTTAGAATCAGGCAAAATGCATTATTTAAGGAGAATCTGATTTGACATATAAAATAAGTATTTCAATGCAAAATGACTGATGATAGAACATTTAAGCAGACTAATAAAACGACTATTTAAAAAACCTACCACTGTTTGCCCCATTGCCTGTTTCAAGCTTTTCTGTTGATGATTTCTGAGAGTACTGAACACCATCTGGCTCTTCCAGTAAAGAGTTTTGTTGATACTGCTGCTGTTCTCTCTCTTCAGCAACAAATACAATTATACCTAAGCAAATAGTTACCAGATGTTCTATTAACGAAATAATCTGTTTCATAAGATCAATTGCTATCTTCATCTCAATGCTGATATTGTGCTTAATTACAGAAGAATATCCAAAATTTTAATTCAAATTGAGTTTTGATATTTCTTTTATCTGACCATTGTCTTGGTTGCTATCCAGTTATTCAAGGTTATTCCTCCGCCCATTACACACATTTGCTTGGAAAAAATAAAATTCCACAGAAATACATAGAATGGAATGTAAGACAAATAATACTTGGTGGATGAAGTTAAACAGACTGTGGATAAGGAGGGAAAGCCATGTAAGAAAATAAATGCTGCGAAAAAGACATGAAGATATTTCATAATGTATATGTATAAAAAAGGATGTAGTTAAAGAGCAAGGAATAGTTAAGAGTTGTAAAAGGCAGAGACTATGCCTGAGAGACTATGCAAAAATACAGGGTAATTAGTTTGTTAGGTAAACTTACAGACACATTTGATAGAATTCTGATTGAAATGATACAGGAGGTGATAATGAACAAAACTTGGGAAGTGTAATGTGACATTATTACCACTAGGTGATGTGGAGAACAGGTTTTTGTTCTTCAACAAGTCATTAAGGACTATATGAACTTAAGAAAGGTTTATTATTTGTTAATCTAGCTAACATGAATAACCTTCAGTTATGAGAGTTTTGCTAACAGCTTTTCCAGAAAAACCACATAATAACCTTGAAACAATTAACATATACAAAATTAACTTAGTAGAAATGTAAGGAATATATGGTACAGTAAAGTTTTAAAAAACTATAAAAGGTGGAAATGGGATTTATTTCATTGTGGCAAAAGTTGTTTCATTCCAGTATGGGTCAATTTCCAGGACTGTTGAATTTTGCAACATCACCATCAGATATGAAATAATGATCTGCTCATTACATATCAAACAAATTTTAGAAAATGAATTATCCATTTTGGTAATTAGAATTGGAAAAGATATATAGCAACAGTCAGAAATTTGTTGTTAGCTGTCCAAAGCTATCTGCATTAATACAAGATGCCTCTTCAACAACTTTTTAAGGTTGGTTAACAATAAATTAGAAATCCTAGAGGAATTCCCAGCTCCCAGAGGAAAACTGTTCTCCTGCCAATTTTTTAGCAATTAACATTAAACATATTTTCTCCTGCAGTAAGAAAAGAGGGGAATGGCATAGTTTCTCTGCTGTAGATGTCTCAGTGAACCACCATGGAGGATTTATTTTTCCCTTAAAGACATTATAGTGATTGTGAAGACGAATTCTGGGAATTAAAGTAAAAAAAACCCCTTTTTCAAATTCATCTTCTCAGGGGAAAAAATAAAATCATTTCTTATCAATTAGGTGCAAGGAGCACTCAGACCAGTTAAAAACAGGTCAAGTATAAATATGAAAAGGAAAGGAAACATAGGTTTGCAGAAACATAAAGGGGACAGCGACAAAGCATCAGTCCAATATCTCATTTTGCACTTTCAGTTAAAAAGGAGAGGAGGAGAAGAATATAATGGCTGCAATGGAAAGAGGATGGGAAACTAGACAACTAACCCATTACTTATTTTCACATGCTAAAAAGTCATATTTACAAAATGTTCCAGTGTCTGACTGAGACTATAAGCCCAATAAAATGTTACAATGTTTTTGAAGTTTGTTATTTCCCATTTGCAGAATGGGTAAATACTTGAATGGTAAACTAAAGATTTCCTTCTTTTGAATAATCAACATCATTCAGTGTTTTAAAGTATGGTGAAGCATTATGACATAACTTTAAAAGGGTAGATATATTTTGATAAGTATGGTCAGTTTTGTTCAAAATAACTGACATTACTGGTAAGGAAATCATGAGAATCCCAGAAGACAAGTAATGGCTTTTTCTATAGATATTGCTACTCATCAAGAAGGTTGCTATTTTATTTAAAAAATGATTACCCTCTTTAGCGCTAAGAACCGCTGTGACAAATGTAGCAAAAAACGTCTATGAAAGAAGTAATCGAATCACAAGAGACATAAATGATACAAACCAAGTTCAACATGATGAAAAGCAACAGGCCAGAAGAGACAATGGGCTGGGAAACATATGTTTTAGATTAGAATTATATTTAATGGGCTTTAAAACAGGAAGAAGGAAAAAGTTTTTGTAATTGATTCTTTGAAAAATAGAACAGGTTAGAGATCAGATAATTTAATGAGTAGTTAGCATTCCTTGTTAATCATCTGTTAATTATCCCATAGTTGTAATCTAACACTAGGTTAAATTTAAAACATACCATTAAATTTTCCCCGTTTCCATGGAGATATATTCAGCGTATAGGCAGCTGTATCCTCAGGTTCTACCTTCAAAGTCATTTCACCACTCACTATGGAAAGATCAGAAGATACCTAATAGGACCAGAAAAAAAAAAGCTCCATTACAATTTTCCTGCAAATAGTATAGAAAATTTTGCTCTTAAAATGAGTTCAAATGCCAGTATTTTTCTACCATGCTTAATAAGAACTACCAGGTATTCACTATAAAAGTGCAAATAACTACATTGCAAAGGTAGCTTGTTGCTGCTATCACTTTGACCATTTTGCTGCAATCTAGTAATCATCTAGATCTTGTACTCCAGCTTAATTGACTATTGTATGAAGGAAAATATTTCTAGGGTGTCATTTCAAATCTATCACATTTAGGTATACAGTGGTACCTTGGTACCCAGCTGCTTTGAAACTCACTGAATTTGGTACTTAAGGCATTACAATGTGAACATTTTGTCCCGGCACTCATTGTTTGTTTGGTACTCAATGCATAAGCTAGAACTTGTTGGTGTCAGCTACCTTGTGACTCACTATATTATTCCTTATGGGAAAAAATTTGTTTGGTACTCATCATTTTTGGTACTCATCGCACCTCCTGGAACCAATTAACAATAAGTACCAAGGTACCACTGTAATAACTTTTGAAAAGTTCTGACAAAATAAAGCTTGCAAGATCAAGATTTTTTTCTAACACTTTAAAATCATACAGTAAGTTTAAAAAGCAAGAAATACTCTATATACTTCTATATGCATAATGTAGACATACAAATCATTTTAATTGACATTTGTCATTAAAAAAATTACAAAGTGATACTTTAGAGGTATGTGTGTATGTATGTTAAGTGTGTTTGTGTATGTGTATTCATTATGTTAAAAGAATATTTTTCCTCTTTCCATTCTAGTGTTAAAAACTGTTTTCTCAGGGGATAGATAACATGTGTAATTGATACAAGTAGAATAATGTAAACTAGAGGTAGACAGCCTGAAACCTCAAGACATCGTGCAGCTCTTGAAAGCTCCTAAAGATACACATCCTAAAGATCTACAAAAGTTAAAATTTTAATTGTTTAATAATGAGAAAAATTATTGAATATATGACTAAGGAGAAATATTTTAACTAGATAATTAAGTATAAATTAAAATGAAATAAATCTGATTTAATTTGCTTTAACTGTATTACCTTTCTTCTAATGCAGGCCCCGAGCATAGCACTCAGAAGTCAAAGGCAACTCTTGTACTAGAAAAATTATATCCTTAATATCAATAACCGCAGATCTAAATCTATTTATGGTTGGAATTGAGACCAATGTCAGATTATAATATAAAAATAATAATTTAAAGTCATAAAAGTCCAATAGATTTTTCTAATACGGTAATGAAAGAGACTGAGTATTTCTGGATGTCAGTTTTTCACCAATTAACAGGAGCCTATGGCAATAAGGAAAGCAGACCAATCTTCCCAGGCTTTGCCAAAGACTAAGCTATTGACAACACAGAATCTTTTCCCCATTACTGGTTTAAGCTGTATATTCAGAAAAATTTGCTTGGAAAATATATATTTGCAGCATTTTTCTTACATGCAGGATTCTGCAATAATTTCTAAGCTAAAAGATTAATAGTAGTTAAATTTCTTTTAATATCATTACAGCTGCACATGAAAAATCAGATAGTTGCAGCAGTTGACTATTAGTTATCATAAGTCCCCCTGGTACTTGCTTTTGTTATTGCAATAAGCATACTTTGCACTAAAAAAAGCTATTCCACCAAATAAACATACTAGACACAATGTTCTTATAAGCCAGCAACAAGGCAAATTTGAGCAAACCTCTTCTGTTGCACTTAAAGCATTGTACTGTCCTGATATTTGACAGGGGTTTTTTCTGCTTAAATCATTGTGCAGAACATAAGTATTGATTTATTTTTATTGTTTATGAAATTTATTTGCCACCCAACTTGTATCCAATGGTTTAAAACTTTCCTTCATAGTTAACAAAATCTTTAAGGTCAGCTACTTGGGTGGGATTGCAGGTAAAAATATAAACATGGAGTAGAAGTGGTAACAAGACAATCTGAAGGCAACTTCATTGAATTTAAGGTTCTGGGGTATCTTATGCCAAGGACCAAATTCTGTGTCATATACCAGACTGATAATCAACAGCAGATGAAAAGGACAAATATTCTGTACATTCTAAAGCTGGGGCTATGCCCTGCAATTATTTAATCTTTGGAACATACTAGCATCTTTAAAATGTCTAAAATTATATCTAATTGAGAATTGTGTGAGTTTATAGAAAGTAAGTATGTTAAAACTGCTCACTAGTTGGGAGGTTGGAAGAATGTAAACATTTTATTAAACATGCATTGAATAAGTTTGGGGTTTGGTGGTGGTGGTGGTGGTTATGTGTGTGTGTGTGTGTGTGTTCATGATCACCCTCAAGTCGATGTTGATTCTTGGTGATTGCCTGGAAAAATCCCCACATGTTCTCTTGGCAAGATTCTAGCACTGATTTGTCAATATCTACTTCCTAGGGCTGAGAGAGAGTGACTGGTCCAAGCTTACTTAGTTGGCTTTGTGTCTAAGGTGGGATTAGAACTTACCGTCTCCTGGTTTCTAGCCTGATGCCTTAACCACCAAAACAAACTAGTTTCTTCATTTAATACTGTATTAAAATATTAAAAATAAATAAACACAAATACACAATTGAAGCATTTCTTATTTTTGGTTTTGAAGACAAATCTTCTGATTTTGAGAAGATGTTATGAAAAGAGAGAAAAATATTAAATTTTATTTCTGTTATTTTACTACTCTGAGCATATAAAGGATCACAAGATGGAAGATGATTTAATTAATAAAGATCAAAGGAATCTCAAACTAGTTGGATGAATAGAATACCTTTTATTTCTGAAAGCCCAGTGCTTCATATATTACATCAATGATGGTGCTTTATATCATTTGTATAATGACATCATTGCACAGGTCATCAAAAATGAAGTTATTTGCATCATTTGCAAATAATATGATACAAATCAGCTTGAATGATATAAAACCAGTTTAAATTTACCAAAGTCATTTAGATTATGTCACAAGCAATAGACTTGTCTATTATTTCAGGGGAATGTCTGTGGAGCAATTTAATTTCTACATCCAAAGTCTCCTAAAAGAGGGTCCGTTACATTGAGGTTTCATTGTATATTTATTAGACTGAACATTCTGTAAAACAATTATACAGTCTCATTCCAACTGACATATATACCTTGTATATCAATTCATTCTTGGTAAAATTTGGCACCATTATGACTTTCTGTATAGTTTGTCTAACTTGGCAATCTATCTTAATATGATCCAGTGCCAATGGTTTTGTTGCAATTCCTTTCAAGAGAAAGATATGATCCGTACCATCTGCTTCATTTTGTAAAGTAAGCTGCCCCTATGATTATAGAAAAGAAATGAACATTTATTATCAGGGCAAAATACATTTTTGCAAAACAAAAAAACCAATAAGAATAAAAATTAATCCCCCCAAAATTACAGATAGTCATCAATTAACAACCACAGTTGAGACCAGAACTTCTGTTGCTAAGCGAGGTGATTATTAAATGAGTTATGCTTGATTTTACAATTTTTTTTTACCATGGTTGTTAAGTAAATCACCCCAGTTGTTAAGTGAATTATATGATCGTTAAGCAAATTCAGTTTCCCCCACTGATTTTGTTTGCCCAAATTTTGATCACTTGATCATGGGGATCCTGTGATGGTTTAAAGTGTGAGGACCTGTCATAAGACACTTTTTGCAACATCATTGTAAGTTTGAACAGTTGCTAAAGGAATGGTGGTAAATCGAGAACTACTTTGTACAAGGTAGTTACAAGATGGCAATCCCAGTAACATACAAATGGCTCTCTAAAACTGGAATCCATCCACACATCCCAAGGCTTAGGAGAATAATCAGGCTTCCAAGTCCTTTCAGAAGGCTATCAAGGAGAGACCCATTTGGATTTTGCGGGGACCTTGCTTCAGAACAGAGAGCTACTTGAAAGTGAGAAAAGAAACTGTACTTTCACGTATGCATTCTGTTCTTTTCTCCTTATATTATGAATATGCTCACCAACCTTCTTATTATTTCAGACACATCCATACAACCTAGCCTATAAACCTAGAATGTCCAGGTAATACTACACCCAAGAAGGACTTCCTTGGTATTTTCAGGAGCAGATAAGCTCCTTTATTAATTATTTCAATTTATATGGCTGCTGCCTATCTCAAATTCATGATTCTTAGCATCTAGCAGGAATTAAAAATTATGTAAAAAATATACAAGTACAGTCAGCAGACAAGTTACAAATATCACAAACAGCAATTAAGTTACTACATAAGCTATACCAAACACCTGGATCTCCAAACTTGATAATAAAACCACATCTTTAAGCCCTTACAAAAAGACATAATGTTGGGGGCCAATCTAATATCTGGGAAGGATAAAGGTCCAAAGGCCAGACACCACAAAAAATGAATTTCTGAATTTCTGGTTATTTTAGCTGCACCTAAGAATGGGAGCAGCAAGTGGATATTAACGTATGAGCTATATCACCACATAGCTTGTCAATACTATATGCTGATTCCTGAAATTCTGGATTATCTCTCTGTGTTAAAGTAATCAAAGAGTTAATAATTTAGTGAATGATCAAAAGATAAACTGAAATAGAGATGGCTATAGAAAACATTTTATAAGCTCTGGGTTTAGATTTTATTTTATATGTGCTTACACATATTTACACATTGCATGCTACTTTAGCCTGATTTATAGTCACTGTTAGCATATGATGCATATATGATTAAAATACTCTTGTCATAAGTGCAAGCGAATATCATACCAAAGGACCAAAAAACCATACACAAGCAATGCTTTAATTTCTTACCATAGTTACACATTCAGCAGTTGGCTTGAACATGAGAGGATACAGAGTTGTTTCACCAGGGACTACATATATAATAGGAGGACCATAAAAACAGTATCCTTTTAAATCTGCTTTAAGTTTCCAATCTTGTTGACTCAGATTAGTCTAAAATATAAAAGCAGTCGATATTTTATGAGGTGCAAGACATATAAGAACTATTAAGGAACAGCACAGAAAAAAAATCACAATTCAATATTGCAATAACAAGATACTATGATTTTAGATATTTTGATTTTTACATAAACTGCCAAATTATTGTTGAATTGGTAAAATAGTAAAATATTTACTATGAAAGATTAACATCTTTCATCTAATATTGACAGAAGAGAGGGAAGAGAGAGGACCTGATATAAAATATTGTAGTTAATGTGCTGAAATGTAGCTAGAAACAACATGAATGAGAATTCAAGTTTAAACTCGTAGAAAATATATGAATAAACCTATATTGGATTGAGTTATACAGTAAATAAATCATTATATTGCTAGAAAGATTTCACAGTTTAGTTGAAATCAGATAGATGTTTTGAATGCAATAAAGAGAAGGGATAAAAGTCTTCTGTTTCCTCCTGCTGCTACAATGAATGTGAACTTACTCCCTTAATTAAATACTAATTATAGAAAAAAGTGTTGACATTTTTTGCATAACTGTATTTTAGTTTGTTAGTTTTCAGAATAGCATCTTGACTATAGTAATATTTAATTTATTTAATATGTCATATTTAACTTTTATAAAGTAAAAAAAGACATACTATTGGGATGTCCTGTATCACTGCTTGATATGCTGGAGTTACAAACTCTAGTTCAGCCTCATAGGTATCTGTGTTCACCACACATTCTATCTTAAAGAGGCGGACGTCATATTTAGATTCCAGAAGGATATGGCAAGGATATCGACCAGCATACTGGGGCTTAAATGTTAGAGGAAGTTCAATTGCATCATCTTCTGTAGAGGGAAAAAGTTAAAGTTAAAAGTTAAATTCCATACTTAAGCACTATAAATATTTCTGGGATGCATGAAACTTTTCAGAAGCTAATTAGAAAGTGTACTTTATGCATCTGGCTGGAATATATGAAAATGGAAACAAAATTTGACTAGAAATTGATTTAGTCAATTTCACAATTTGAATATGCAGAAGACTGTTGAAATTAGCAACAGGAGTCAGTCTTAATAGCTGTTGCTGTTGTCTTCCAATGCTTATTCATGTTTATTGTTACAAGCAGTCCTCAACTTACTACCATAATTGGGACTAGAATTTACTACGGTAGTTTACCAAATCAGGTGGTTGTTAAGCTAAGCTGGCTTCCTCAATTGACTTTGCTTGTTGGAAAGCGGCTGAGAAGGTTGCAAATGATGATCACCTGACCACAAGACACTGCAATTGTCATAAACCTGAGCTAGCTGCCAAGCATCCAAATTGCAATCATGTGTGGTGGTGAAACAACTGTAACTTCCAGAATATGTCATAAGAAAGTTCCGAAGCCACTGTAACTTCAAACCATAATTACAGTCGTAAGTCAAGGACTATCTATATAAGTTACTCGTTGTAGACCATGGCTAATACAACAATGTTGTTTAGAGCAATCCTAATCAATATTTGAATACAAAAATAAATGGTTTGCATAAAGCACATTTGACCAATTTCCCTGAATATCAGCCAAATACCAGCACAATGACCTAATCAGTGGGAAATATACCACTGGATTCCTGCTTCAGAAATGACAGTGGTGATCCAAAGGTAGAAATCACAATAGCTGGTAAGAAGAGGGAGACACAGATGATATGGTTTCAGTAATTAAGTTCTGGTGTTTATAAGAGTGCTACTCTAGAGGTAGGATGTATACACAAAACTGCCAAAATGCAACAAGCAATTTATATGAACTTTGGGACTGAAAAGTTTGCTTAACAGCATACATTAATGGGATTTCTATTCATAATTAAGACCATGAAAAAATTAAGATCTCAGCACTGTGTAGTTCAACGTACAATTGTCCAATTACAAAAATATAAACAATGACTTCAAATGCTTTTGTGAAAGTGGCCTCACTTATCAAAAAAAGCTAATAACTTAGGACAGGGATCTTTAAACTTGGCCCTTTTATGACTTGTGGACTTCAACTCCCAGAATTCCTCAGCCAGGCATGCTGCTGTTAGGGAAGCCCTAAATTATCGCCCTTTTAAACAGACCTCAGGATAGGAGAGTATATGCCTCTACACTAATACTGGAGTTTTATTCCTTGTTATACAATATCTAGAGATATGTGGACAACTGGGGCAACTTATACATTGAAAAAATAAATACACAATCTTAATATATGGTATATATAATGATATAATTATATAATTATATATATATATATACACACATACCTTACCATTGCTAGTTCTCATATTGTTTTTAATCTTTTGTACTTTGCTCATGAGTTTGCTCAACTTTATACAGTAAATTGCTCCTTCTTGTTGGTCTACTACATTGTTGCACAATTTTCATTGCTAATTTGTGATTAGAATAATTTCTTATAATATCTTCACTGGTAAATGGACCTTTTCAAATTAAAATTCAGTCACAAGTTAAGATTTTTACAGCAGACATATGCAAGCTAGTGGATATAATCGTTTTTGTATTTAATAGTTTCCCTCATTGAACTATTATTTAAGGAGAATAATACACTATTATATTATGTCTCCAACATTACTATCATGCTATCACTAGCTATCAGATTACAGATTGCACCTAAGGTTCAAATTTATCAGAAAGAAATCAGCTTCTTGTCTCCTAAAGGTAAGATTATGACCTGCTAATTCATGAATTACCTTGTTTCTATTTTTTCACCAAGTTATTATCCTCATTGGCTATCTCTCACAAAAATACTCAGATTTGTCAATTTGTCAATTAGAGAAGCAGTACAACTAATTTCCATATTCCTGGCTCATAAATAAATTTTGCTTGAATAAGATTATAACTGTCTCTTTTTGTTTAAACAGGAGCACAGAAAATATCCAAATTAAAACAAATGCTAATAATTCAATATAAGAACTTTTTTTAATACAATGCACTCTTAATTTATCTAAAGATATGAGCAATTTTTGACACAGTTAATATGTTGAAATAAATAAATTTCATTAATAATTTATAGAGGATACATCTTTATCATTAGTCTAAGTTTAATACAATTCTTCTACCCCATATTTTATTTTATTTTTCTCCCAACGTTTTTTAAAAAAGGATTCATTTTTAATAGGGCTTAATGCTTTTGGTTACATGCAACATAATTCCAGAAGTGACTACCATGTTCCCAGCTGCCAAATGAACTCTGGTAGCTGGGAACATAGTGACCACTTCCAAAGTCTATGCAATGAAGCAATCCATTCCAGTGTTGTAGGCCCTGGAGCACTTCAAAAGATGTGAGGAGAGCGTGGGGTCAGATGGGGTGAGAAATTAGGACTAAGGCCTATGGGGACCCAGTGGGGGAGAGAAAAGCCTGTGAGGAACCAGGGGGAGGTGAAAAGGCCTGCAGAGACCTGGTGTGAGAGAGAGAGACCTACAGAGACCCAGTAGGAGGGGGGAAATGCCTACAGGGACATAATAGGGGAGGTAAAGCCTACATAGAACCATTGGAGGAGGGAAAGACCTATGGTGAATCAATGGGAGGAGAAGGTTTGCAGACTAGGTCTGGGGGGGAAGGCCCACCAAGGGGTGGGAAGTAGAATATGGGGAGAGCTGAGAAGGCCTTAGGAGGCTTATGGTAACAGGCCTGAGTCTGCACTGGACCTCCAAGCGCCTCTCCCACTACTGAGGTACCTGTGCTCCACTTTACAATCCTCACATTCATTTATCAGCCACATCAAAAAGGGGGGTGGTTAAGCAAGGCAACCATAATAGGGAGGATCCATTGCAGTTGTATGTCAAGGAATGCCTGTACCTTGCTGATACTTGTGAAAAGATAACAATTACATCATGATCATGACATCCCCACCTGTCTAATCTGGAATAAAATTAATCAAACACTAGTATGGGTTATTATCCCAGAACTGGGGAGATTTTGGTGGAAAATTAGATAACTATCTTGTAGCCTACATTAGTCCTGATGACTCATAAACAACTCCAAATTGATTTCTTTCTGTCCAGTACTGGATATGTACTACTCACGGGGTATCTCTTTGCTATACAAAGCTTAGGATAAAAAATTGCAGTACAGTAGGTGGCGCCTTTAAGTAATGTTAGATAAATTTTGTTCCTGGATCAGATGGCACCTAAATATTAATTTTTAGTTGAACTGATTTGATGCTTCTTACCTGCTTTATCAAGCCAATGGTCTTGTTTTCTAGCTTTTGAGGAATTAACTCTGCTTGAGGCTAACACGGGTATATATATTTTTGAAGGAATTTCAAAACACTCAGGCATGCTCGCTTCAACATTATATTCAATACATTTTTCAGAGAATAAAGGATAGTTGTGCAGAGCATCTTTCTGTAAAAACATAGATTTAATAATGATGTAAAAGAATTTTTAGAAACAAGATTCAAAGAAAAATATGTGATTATATTAAGAATACACCTTTGAATAGCAGAAATTAATGGCTGAGAAATCTTGAATATCTTGTTTAAACATCCCCCATTAGATGATATATCAAAAAGTTAGAATAAATGAATACAGAATTTCTTACAAACTTAGAAAATTATCAAAACCATAGCCCATTTAAACTAAGAGAAGAGAATATGAAATGCTCAGGAGAGACAAGTATATTAATTTTAATATATTATTATTATTTATAAATTATTCCAAAGGGGGCCTAAACATTATTGTCCACTAGACTTCATTAGTAAATCCAATTCAATCAGACTTGTTTTGGCTAAGATACATGTGCCATGAAATTGCACATATGACAGCAACACATTCTTTAATTCTTTTTAAGACTTTTCTTAAATAGCAGTATAAGAAAAAGTCATAAATGTTCCATTTTGCAGCATTATGGTTAAAAGAAATCCAATCTTTTTAAAGCTTTGGTGATTTTGTAACAGAAGAAAGAAAACTAGAGTCCAAAAGATAGATAAGAGGTGCAAAAGGAGGATAAGGTCCCTTTTCGGTCTGTTTTATGTGCAATAAAAATCTGCTTAGCTAGCGGTTTTAAAGGTAATGTATGAAGCAAAATTATAGTCGTATTTTAAATAATTAGCATTTTCACCTCAACTCTTGACAATCCCAAAGCTGCAACTGCAACTCGAACGCTACTGCTCTCAAGTGTTCCTGTGGCCCTTCTTCGCTCATATTCCAGAGCAGACATATGTTGCTGTGCTGCAATAGCCAATGCTTTCTCTCTAGCGTCATTGATCAAAGGGATCTTCAGCTTTTCTCTAAGTATATCAGTAAGGTGACACTTCAAATAAAGAACTGGTGGCATTTCTCTCTGACCTGTAATAAAATCATTTGTCATCTGCCCTTTTATTCACAACTCACAGAGGAGATGGCGAGCAAGCAAGAAAGATTCATCACTATAAAGTCATGCTGTGCCTCCTCTCTGTTGCTCTAATGCTGGTAGGAAAGTGAAGCAGCATCATAAACTACCCAGTAAAATTCTGCTTGTGCCAGTTAATTTGCATGTGTCAGTATTAAATCTAGAACAATAGCACTAACTTTTTTTTGCTTCTTTAACATAAAGTTGGAAATAATGGACAGGTTCAATATAGTCAACAACCTATGTTGCAGACTTTTAACAAAGCTTCTGTTCCCTTAAAGACCAAATAGGAAACCTTGGGTCATCCTTTCAGAGATATTTCCTTACCCGATTCCTCAATGCCTTCAACAATGGCAGAGCCTCTAATGCAGGGGTCTTCAACCTTGGCAACTTTAAGACTTGTGGACCTCAACTCCCAGAATTCCTCAGAATTTTGGGAGTTGAAGTCCACAAGTCTTAAAGTTGCCAAGGTTGAGGACCTCTGCTCTAATGTACTGCCTTCACTAGAAAACTCTTAAAATTTCAAGGAAAATTTCAGAGATGCACCTGCCTTGAAAATAGCCCATATTGAATTGTATAACACATTCAAACACCAGAAATTGATCATGGGAAATGTTTTATGACATTTTAAACTTTACTATGTCAAAATGTTTTATGAGAATATTTATGTTATAAAATGTTGTATAAAATTTGTCAAATTTCAATTTCATGAGAGTCATGGGTCCTGGATTTTGGATGCATTCTGTAAGTTAGCCCACTTGAGGTACCTTGGTTCAAAAACTGTCATGCGATGCACCATTTTTTCAAGTTAACGGTTACATACAGACAAACATGAATGTTTTAGTAGTGTATAAATGTGAAGTTTTCCATAATAGTTAAAATGTGAAATAGCAGCTTAATGAATGCCGTTGAAAAAAGGTTGGCAATCTCCACTTATAATACACACTTTAATTATTCAATTGGACATCAGTTTGAGAAAACTGCTATTTAAAACATTTAAACAAAAAAGTGAGAGCTTTTAAGACTGAGTAAGGATGTGAAGAACTTTTAAATACAAAATAAAAAAGAATAAAATATACTTTCCACCACAATAAATAAGTACACTTTAAATGTGTCAAAATGAAGTCATGTATATTTTGATGTAATCATTTCAAAACATAAATACAGAGCAAAACTATGAAAAATGTGTAGTGATTGATGCATGACATACATAGACCAATGATCATGTAGGTATGCAGTTGACAAAGTCACTTTCAGGATTACAACTGAAACAGTTATTCAAACCTATGAAAACAAAGTAAATTCGGACTGTAAAAGAATTGATGTATTTAAAGAGAGACAGGTCAAGTACTGTAAACTGTTAAGAGGCACTGCATATCCTGTTGACAATGCTATATGTCTTTAAATCAATTGTACTCAGATCTGTAGATATATTTTCTCTTTGCTACAACTGTGTCAATGTACAGTAAGCCCTGATTATCAATCTCTTACTGACAGGATTGTTTAGCCTTCATTAAATTGGCATACAAAACTATGTCTGAATCAAAATTCATGACAGAAAAGTCTTTTGGGCAGTAATTGTAGTTCTTTCAAGACAATTTGTTGCATGAATCCATGCAAAGGGAATGAAGGCTATACAAGTCATTATCTTTGAGAATTACAATTACTGTTTAGTAACCTTTCTTTCTCTCTGCCTATTTCTTTTATGGATACCAGTTTGTGGTCATATCAACCACCAATAAATACTGTGGCAGCATTCTTAGAAAAGATCAATTGAAGAAAGCCAATTTAATCTTGATAAACCAAATTAAATTTCAGTCTAATACAAATATATTTAAAAGTATTTCACCTTTTTATTTTCTAAGAATAATATTTTTTTAGCTTTTTTTTTACTTCAAAATTATCTCAGGTGGCTTGAACAAGACACATTTCCCAAATGTTTCCAAGTTTCAGACCATTCACTTATATAATAGTCACAAATAGCTTTTACTACTTGCACTAATTTTCATGACCAAATATGGCTATGCTAAGACAACTAGTAAAAAGAAATGATATGAAATATTGAAATAATATCTGGTTATTAGATATTAGCACGAGCACAAAGTTCTCATATGGTAGTAAGTACCTTACAATTAAAGTACCTTAGTTGAAGAACACACACACACACACATAAATCAAACAGCAACTCTTCTTACTTCTTGCTACTGTAAAAACTTCATTGCATCTCAAAATTTAAAGTCTGCCCCTTACCTTCACATGTGCTGTTAATGTACAAAATATTTGAGCTGTCCATTTGAATTAGGCTTGAAGGCAATGGCAAATCACATATGCCCTCCACCAAATACAAAAATTCCCCAATCTGAAACACAAGAATATATGCAAGTCATTTCTTGGAAACAATTCCTCAGAATAAATTAGAAGTTTCTTGGATTACCTAGTTCATAATGATTATAAGGTGACCCTTATTTATAGAGTGTCCCTTATTAAACTCAAGTTTAGAAAAAAAAAATAGCTGGACATCTATTTGGTACAGTATTCAATATTTTGAATATCTATATGATGTCATTCTCATGTGAGCTATTTTTTAAATGCTACAGCAGGTTCAAGGAGGAACATATGACAATGTGAGTTGGGGCTGTTCATTTGTTAGTATGGCTTCATTTGCTGAATTATGAAATTGATTTAAGCAGCAACATTTGTACTTTTTTGGTTTATTTCTATTTTATTTTTTCTTATTTGTCAATTTGTATATCACATTGAAAAAAATCACAAATTCACAACAAAATTCTACTAGTAAAAGTATGGCAATATTTTCTTTTGATGAAAAAACAAACCACAGTCCCAAAATAAACAGTAAGAAAATTATAGTCAAACATTATATACTATATTATCTTTATATATACAGCATATTTAATGCTATTATTCTTGTCATTACTATTCAATTTCACTGAAATTAAGTTTAAGTTGCACCATATTATTTTGTTCGTTCTAATTGTCACCATGGTGACTTTAATCCATTTCAGCATTATAATAAAATTTACCTGCTCATTGATCAAAATAATCACACAATAACGTTTTCCCATCTTAAAAGGAAGATAGTGGAGATCAAGAGTGATAGAATTATCTTGGTCCACAAACACTGTATCCAATGGACTAAAGAACTCTTGCAAGCAATTGGACTCATTAGCTGTCAGAATATAATAGAAAGGTTTATATGCAATATGAAAATTAAGAAATGACTGACAGATATCTGAAACATTGCAATGTTTTTGAGAACTAAAATATACAACGTAATTAATACTAATTAATCGGATGGGAAGTCTTATTTGTTAAAAAGAGCAATTTGTAAAAAAATTCATGCATATTTTAGAAAGCTAGTAAGAAACCAAAAAGAGAACATTTACCAGCATTTTCCTCCTGATTATATAATCCACATACATCTATCACATCTTGTGCATCCTTTAGGAAACCTGCTTCAGAACTAAGCAAAAAGAAACAGAAGTGAAACAATGAAATAACTTAAGATTCCAATTGTAAAAGCCAATTTGATTTTAACATTAAATTGCATTTTAGGTTTCTTGACATAGTACAGATTTGATTTAACACAACGTTACATAACATAAGAAATATGTACAATATAGTATAAGATTAAATACCAGGGCTGTGTATGCTTTAAAAATTAGTATCTGTACACTGCCTAAAATCTGGATTAAGGAGGCAAATAAATTCATAAATAAATAAAACATTACTAAATAGAAATTACTGAGAAGCATAATCTCAATAATGCTTTGGGCATGACCATGAACACAGCATCTTTCAGTTACACATTCAAGTAGCCAATTTGTTTTAAACTTCAACACCAGCCTGACAAACTGTACTATGAGTATAATCCTAGTAAAGACTTACCGTATATACTCGAGTATAAGCCGAGTTTTTCAGCCCATTTTTGGGGCTGAAAAATGCCCCCCTCGGCTTATACTCGAGTCAGCGTCTTGAAGCAGCTGCTGTTGCCGCCGCCACCGCCAGGCAAGCCACGGCGGCTCGCCGCTCGCTCCCCCTCCCCTGGCGCTGCGCTCCGCCTGCTTGCCCGGCGGC
>NW_015386878.1:160640-195976 GCF_001527695.2 Protobothrops mucrosquamatus
AGTTTTCACAAATAATAAAATAAAAATATTTTACAAAACCAGAACACAATAATGCTTTCCAGGATGATATCTAATTTGGTACTGATAGAAGGAAATTTATGAAAACAACTTATCAGCAAACTTCTTGTCCCATCCAAATTTTGCAAAAATATTGCATGAATTAGATGGCCAATCTTACTGTATAGCCAATGTTATGGCATGAGGATTAATGAGAACTACCCCAAAATTTTGTCCCATCTTTCTTTTCACCCAACACTTCATCAATACGATTATAATCCATTTTTTTCATATGGGTTACTCAAATCCCAGTGTAGTAGTTTGGCTAAGGTCCTGGTAACTCCCATAATATTTGATGCCATGCTTAGAATTTACACCTATGTATCTTAATGCTCCTTGAAAGTAACAGTAACATCATATATATGTGATGCAATATATTTATCTATGTACATGGTGGGGGAGGAACCATCATTTATCAATCTGTGATCCTCAATCTAAGAATTTCTTTTTGAGTATAAATAAATGAAAGAATATAATATTTGCAGCCAAAAATGTTAAATGCTTAAAATCAAATGAATTTGTTCGAAGAAGAAAAGCTAAAGGAAATGTTTAAAGTGTATAATACCATATATCCTAACATATACTGTATTTGAAAATAATTATTAGCAATTCATGGATTCTTCCATGTCTTGAACTATAAAGCAAACTGATCGAGCAAACTGAATATGCTGGCAGCCTAATACTAATATGATGGAAATGTGGACAGAAAGATTATTTGCACCTGCTATTTTCTGATTTTTTTAAATAAATTTCCTTTCCATTGAAAATAAATGGAACTAAATTATTTAGATCTGGACTGTTTGTTTTTCCCCAGTCTTTGAAGCACAGATGAAAATGTGGAGTGCTTATGATCTAAAACATCAACAGCTCCTCCCCTCAATTACAACATGCCATATCTCCTGTCAGGTTTTATAAAACAAGAGGGGGGATAGAGGGGGGAGGAAGGATTCAGTAATTTTACTTTCAGAATGAATTACATTTTTTATTACAAATGCATACCTGAATGGCCCCTCAGTTCTGAATGGACTAGTAACCTGTAGATTATATTTTTTCAACTCATAACATGAGGATTTGCATTTTAATATGCCCTTTAGATAAATAGAAACTTGTATTAGCTTGGGAATTCATATCATAGCTTATGAAATAAAAACACAGTTGTGAAATTGCTATTTTGTAAACAAACAAAAAAAACCTCTTTCAGCTTTTAGGCATGACCAGTACAAATGGACCAGGTTTTCAGAAAATCTTCTGAATGAAAAGTGTAGAACAGGTTCTGCTGATTTAGATGGAGGCATAAATGTCTATGAAATTTTAAGGTATGGGACTTAACTTACTTTGCAATTGAAGAAGGCAACCAAGTGCCTGCCAGACATTGTATAACAGGGGTGTCAAACTGCCAGCCCACGGGCCGGTTGCATCATGCGGAGGCCGCGCCCACCCCTGCTCCAGCAATGGGAAAAAATTTGCGATACATCGCAACTCGTCACATGACACAGTGAGTTTGACGCCCGTGTTGTATAGAGTTCCTTCATTGCTATGTGGGAATGTTAAAAAGGTGTGGAACTCCAAAAGTTCCAGAAAATATCAGGTTGTCTAATAATCCTAGGCATTTTGATAGAAAAGAATAAATAGAAAGCCAACTAGGTGACCTTAGGCCAGTCACTCTCTCTCAACCCAATCTACTTCACAGAATTGTTTTGCTGAAAATAGGAAGAGGAAGAAAGATTATGTTTGTTTGCTGCTTTGAGTTTTTAAAAAAAGTGTAACAAAATCCTAGAGTGATTTACAAAGAATCTAAATTTCATTTTTCTGATTTTTATATTTTACTGTACAATGATAATTTGAAATACATTTCCAATAACATGTTCTTAAATGTGTCCAAACATAGTTTGAAGAAAACTTTGAATTCAGAAAGAAGGGGCCTATGAAGAAATGAGAGAAGCAGGAAAATAGAACAAGGCTATTGTATCCTTTTTGCTGGTTACAGGAATGAACCATATTATTCAGCAAGAAGGGAGGAAGAGGGAGTTAATAATTCAAGTGAATATGTTACTGATCAAATAGTCTTCTTTGCCAAGTATCTTCTTCCTCTTTCCAGGTATCCATCTATAAATAAAATGTTATTTTTTATATGCATGAATGAGTTTCTTCTTTCTATGTTTAAACTGTAAGTGCTCTTAATTTTATTGAGTATTACAGATGGATTAATTATAATAAACTACATATTTTCTAGATTTCCTCAAAATATATACTTACACTAGGTTTGACAGAGTTAATTTTTGTCTTCAAAGAAAAAGCCATTGTAAAGCCTCCTACTCCAGTTAAAGCTTTTGAAACAAGCAAAAGTACAGCTTCAGCAGGATACAGGAAACGGCTAGTAAATTCCACATTAACTTTTACTTGACTCCTGAATGGGAGAATAATAAGATATCTTCTAATGCAATTATGGCAGGCAAAGTGCAACACCTTTATACACCTGATACTGAACATCTTTTGCTAAAACAAACTGAAAGGAAAAGTCTTAACTTCTTGTGAATTAATGGACATATCCATGAAGTTGTCTAAGCAACAATATAGAAGGGGTTTCCCATGGCTACATTTTGGGACATTTTTTTTACTTCCAGATTTAACCTATAGCTCTGATATTCCCTGGAAGTCTAACACCTAAAAAGGTCCAAATGGACTTAGCCCAGACTGCATTAGTCAAGTCTTGCCAGCTATCAAGTCTACAAAATCATTAAAAACTATGGACATTTGAAAACTGGTATTTCACAATGAAATTTTCAGAAAATTAGTAATTCTCTAGTGGATAAATTAGGATTTTTAAACTCTTGTACATTGTCTTTCACTATAATAATAATAATAATAATAATAATAATAATAATAATAATAATAATAATAATAATAATAATAATAATAATAATAATAATAATAATAATAATAATAATAATAATAAATAAAAAAATAAAAAAAAAGTTGGAAGGGACCTATCAAGCAAGCACTCTGGAAAGAACTACCAATTGCTGTTTCTGTCTAGACCCACAAACCTGCAAATGCCATTTTATGTTATGCCAGCTGTAATGGCAACAATTATGCACCAGTCACAGAGCAAAGTTAATTAGCCATCTGTTATATGGTACACATATATACAATCATCATACTTAAGGTTTCTATAATCCAGTCTAAATTTTTTAAAGCCTTATTGTGAGACCCCAACTGTACTTCCAACATTTTTTTATTTCTGGAAAAATCTTTACAATTTAAGAACTCTGATGCCTCAAATGGCTTAAATTAGTATTTACTGATAGTTCCCTGTCTTCACTGATCTTACAGAATAATTATTTATCTATATTTAAGAAAGGCATAGATATGGATATAAAATTCTATAGTCTATGTAACCTTACTATGTAACCATACTCAAGCCTCATTGGCTCGGATGCAATATCAGGAATGATATTCAGAGAAATCTGAGCACAAATATCTTTTGCAATTGTCTATTTAGCCATTAGTTTATGTCCATCTCATTAAAAAAAAGCTTTCACATTTACCAAGTACAATGCTTTGCTCTCCATTTACTGGAAAAAATATTGAGTAACACTTCTGGACCCAAGGACCTCAAACCATTTCACACGTTTTTCTATAATGCTCTTTTTTTATTTGGCCTAATCTGCTAAATCAGAAGGAACGTTCTCCTCCTTTTAGTTCACATAACTTCTCTAATGTCCCGAAGAGTAGCCAGTTTTGCTCACTTAGTATTGTACTTGCATTGTTGGCTGTTGTATTCAGATATACATCCATTCATACTAAACTGAGATATTTTTTGTGTTTCTATGGATATTTCAACCTAGACTTTCAGATAGGGTCTACATAATGAAAATGAGAAAATTATTTCTTTTTCCAACCAGTGGTTTATAGTATTGTCTAAATGTTTGGTCATTTTTTCAAATGATAATTAAAAGTGCAATAATTACAAACATTAAAGAATGTTGTTTTGAAAAAAATATTTTAAGTATAATTCAGTAAATATGTAATATGAGGGTTCAGCCCATTTAGTGAAAGGTTGGAGTGAGTTCTCAAAGTACCTCTCCTAGAGTTCCTCTGGGTTTTCAATAGTATAAGTCCATCTTATTTCTTTGGTCTATACTTGGTAAAATAACAAATATGTATCGTACAGACATTTTCCAGGCCCCACCCTAACACATGAGATGCAACTTTATCTTACTATCAAACAGAAAAACAGAAATGCAATACATTCCATGGCATCACCCTAGTCACCATATGTGACTAGGGAAGCATCTCATTCCCTCTCTGGTAGATAGACCAATCTCAGAAATGATAATAAAATTACTTTTTTTAAAAAAAGAAAAAGAAAAAAAGCCTTATTTTCCTACTTGAAGTAGTCAAGCTACTTTACAATGGCAAAGGAAATAAAAATACATGGCTACTAAAAACAAGGAAAACAATTTGAAAGGCAATTCCCCCCCCCCCAAAAAAAGCAACGAAAATGTAAATTTCAGGATAGATAACAAGATTGTATTGATCTAGCCCTAATTTCAAGAATTCTGCCATAAACGAATTCCAAGTCACATAAAACCAACATGTTTTAAGTAATACTCATAAATCAAAGTAAATCAAAAGTTTAATTACAATCATAAACCAAACAGAACTTTACTTACTTTGGGGAAATTGTGACAGTATTTCCCTTAGGTAATGAAAAGGTAGAGGATTCTTTTCCTAAAATTGTAGCATTGTATACCAATGGCCTTATGCTGGGGTTTTTCAACTGTATCTGTTGCAAAAATACAATATTTCATTTATTAAATCTTTTTACTCTATTTTTCAGAGCAACCCCCAAAGGCTTACATAAAACTGTGCAGAAAAAGTATGACAAGTGATATTACTTTTTTCCATTTCAGTAAATGCAACAAGATGTTGGGGGAAGCAGCAAGCTATATATTATATGCTTTTTTGTAGAGGCGTATCACTAAAAAAGACAGACTTATAATTCATATATTACAGATGAAAGAAAAGCTAAAAGATAGTGAGTTGTATTGAGACTTTAAATTACATCTTTTATTGGATGATAGCTCTAGTAACAAAACAGGGACATCCAAAATCACAGAACATTAAAAAAATTATGCTAAATAAAAATTGATGAAAAAAGAAATGAAAACAATCAAATAAATTGCTCCATTATCAAAAACACTTCAAATAGTAAAAGTGCTAAAGTATAGTAAAACATGAGACAACCTTTATCTTGAGTGTTAGAAGAATTTAATTACCAGTAATCACAAGTATTGTGGAAACTGAAGTGCAAAACATCTGGATAACAATGTGAAAACATTTTTCAGATCTGCAGATAATAACCTAATATTTGATATGGCATGACTGCCTATTAAGGTTAAAATTCGGAAACCAGCCCTCTAGCTATGAATCAGTAGGTGCAGGTTCTTTTTCCTTCATGTTATAGCCTATCTTCCAGTATCTACTAATAACACTAATTTATAAAGGTTCATTTCTTCCACTATTAGTAGCAGAAATCTCCAGGCCTACTTTCAATTCTATCAATAATTACTTCAAATCTTTATATACAAATACCTTTCTAAGAATAGTAGCATGAAGTTGGCCAGCAAACACAAGTGTTTTCTTAGGTAAATACTGAGGAAGCCGCTCATATAAATAGACACAAAGCATAAGCATCATGACTGGATTTGGATCACAAATGTCAGCAGCCTAATTTTACATTAAAAATAAGGCAGTGTAAATTGATGCTATAGATAAAATCTTTAAAAAAATGTTAAGAGATTATAATTTTAGTTATCTTCTTAACTAATAATATTCCATATATAAAGCCAGTACAAAACAGAAAGTAAAACATAGGAACTAAAACCAATTTTATTTCAAACATCAACATAAAGAAGTAGATAAAAGCAGATATCTGAGAAACAAACCCTTTGAGTATATTGTGTTACAAACAAGGGGAAATTTACAGAAATATTTAAGTACTAATTAAGTAAGTAATACAGAAAATATTAAATTTTCACAATTCTTTTCATACAAATATATTTATAGTGACTGGTTGTTTACATTTAGTATACCAATAAAACCTTAAAAATACACTTTTAAAGCAGCTTACTGAAATTCAGTTTTGTGTTTCTCTACATTACGCAGACCTAGCTGTCTGGCCATGGCTCTAATGCTGGGAAAGGAGGAAGGAAAGAGAAGATGATAATTATCAGCAAGGTGGATGTACTCAGTTACAGTGGCAATGTGTGCAGCATTGAAAGATTTGAAAGACCTGGTTATAGACAAATTGTCATGAAGAAAAATCTATCTACTGTATGTGGTTGCTAAGAATCAACAATGATTGATGGCATATAATCAAGATGAGGGAACAATCATAATGAGGATATATTCACTCCTTTATTACTGTGGTTTTACTTCAAAGTTTTTCACTAAAGCAGCAAGATTGACTGTTCAAAATAACTGATTAATATTCATAAATATACAGTATACAGAAATAATATTTAATACTCTGGAGTATTACATTTTGTACTTTACAAATGTTATTTTCTGCAAAATTCATTGTTTATAGTTTTATACCAACTCCCAGGTTTGTATTTATTGCTATCTTAGTATAACATTTATTTGATGAAATGAACAATAATCAATGAAAAGCTATTTCACGATAATGTGCTTTTAGGTTTCTCAGTAGTAATAACAGCATCAATTACTACCAGTATGATATTTAGCAATAATAAATACAGTATATTATACAGCTTCTTGAAATCAGTATGTTAAAGGCAAAAGACAAAAAGGTCATTATATTCTGAGGGGTGAAGGATGAGGTGTGATTTTCTTCCTATTTCTAATAAATTTTCCATCGGATTACTAAGTGTTATCCTTCTCTGTAAATTTCACTTCCTTCCACAAGTGAAGGAAGTGAAATTTACAGAGAAGGATAACACTTTCTCTTTACACATATGAAGTACAAAATATCTATTTATTCAGATTATCACATATTTCCTGTAAAGGAACTATCATTCAAGAAAGAAAACTAACAGAAGAAAAAGTTATATGTAAACAAAATAATAAAAACACAATTTTCAAACCAAAAATAAAACTTCAAGTAATATTTTATTACTTCTTTATGTACTGATTCACTTAATCATTTGCTTACTCTATTAATAGATTTCAAAAAGCTATGTATAACATGGTTTAATTAGTAATTGGATGGGAGTGCAGGAAAGGAAAGCTGGACTAGGAAATCAAACACATAAAAAGCCATTTAAAAATACCTTTAAAGTATTATACATTGTGAACTAAATAAATAAAACAATTCATGCAAAACTATCTCTTTTCTGTCATTTTCCTACTTTTAAAAAACAATATTCTTTTGCAGCAAATGTTTAACATAAGCAGCAAGAGCAAACTCTTTAAGAGAAAGGTATCCACAATCCAATTCTTGGTAAAACAAAATCCAAGACCAGGCTGAGCTGACAATTAGAATAACAGGATACGTGCTGAATTTAAATCTCTCCCAACTCCAAAGGTTAGGAGCTACTCTGTTCACTGTTTGGACAATAATCTGGAACTGGGCCAGTATTATTGGTACTGACTTAGTTTGGTTTAGGTTTGAATATGATGCATACAGCTCTAGCCTATTGTATTGCATACTCATTTAAAAAAAAGTTTTCATTTTAATGATGATTATCCAATATCTAACTGGCATTGACTCCAAGTGATCACATAAAATAAATTTTCTTCAGGACATCCTGTCCCCAACCTAATGCTTCAGATTTTTGTATGGTACACTCATTGATGCTGTAACTGAGGCTGTCCATCTTGCTGCTGCCATCCTCATTTTCTTTTTCCTTGCACATTTCCCAGAATTATAAACTTCTCCAGATAGCTACATCTTTGTTAATTGTATTCAAAATATGATAACTTAATTGTACTCAAAATATGATAGCAGAGCAAAATTGTGATTCACCCTAACCTCCTCTAACAATTGCCATTTTTTTGTTGGATTTACAACATGGATAGCAGTAGTGGTTACTTTTCTGAAAAGCAAATTTCCTATCCATACATATTAAAATCTGATGTGATAGTTAAGATGCTGGCCTAGAAACCAGAAATCTGTAAATTCTAGTTCTTCCTTAGTGATGGAAGCTGACTGAGAGATGTTGGATCTATTTCTTTCTCTTAGTCTAATTGACCCCATAGCGCTGTTGTTGTGGTAAGAATATGAGGAGGAAGTTCTATATACACTGACTTGATATGACAAATAAAGGCAAAATATAAGCCAAATAAATTCATGCATAATTAATTCAAAGCCTCCATATTTTGAAACATTACAAACCACCATAAAGTTAAAGTTCTTAATCCCTTTTTTATTCTTATAAAAAGTTAAACTAAGCTAACTAGATAGTTTTATACCAATTATAATGGGAATTATAATAATTAATTTAACTACCTATGTGCATACTTTAAAAATAGGAATATAAAATAGTATAACTGAAAGAATATAATTACTCCTAGAGTATTTGTAATATAGGACCACTTACCACTATATCTATGTCAAGATTTATTGCATGAAAAGCATTCACAAGTATCAAGGCATTGTGCAAATACTGTTCAGAACTTGTGGGATGAGTGTACATATTCACAAAGTGGGTTGAAATCTGCAACCAAAATGAAAATGAAAGTTTTTCTGAGTGAATTTATTGAATAGTTACAGGAGAAGAATAACAGAATAAGAATAATAGAATAACAGAGTTGGACGGGACCTTGGAGGCCTTCTAGTCCAAAACCCTGTTCAAGCAGGAAATCTATACCATTTCAGATAAATAGCTGTCCAATATCTTTTTAAAAACCTCTAGTGTTGGAGCACCCACAACTTCCAGAGGCAAGAAATTCCACTGATTAATTGTTCTGACTGTCAGAAAATTTCTCCTTAGTTCTAGGTTGGGTATCTCCTTGATTAGTTTCCATCCGCTGCTTCTTGTCCTGCCTTCAGGGACTTTGGAAAATAGATTGATCCCCGTCTTCTTTGCGGCAGCCTCTTAGATATCGGAACACTCCAATATCTAAGTGTTTTATTGGCAACCCTATTTGACCAATCCTGAATATTATAACATATCTGTTCCACTCCTATAAATCTCTCTCTCTCTCTCTCTCTCTCTCTCTCTCTCTCTCTCTCTCTCTCTCTCTCTCTCTCTCTCTCTCTCTCTCTCTCTCTCTCTCTCTCTCTCTCTCTCTCTCTCCCTCCCTCCCTCCCTCTCTTTCTTTTGAAAACAGCAACTCATTTTGATAACATCTTACCTGATTAGGGCACTTCTGTATCTGTATAGTAATAATCCACATTTGGTTACCTCTTAGCCTTTCATGAATCAACTGTTCCCCTCTTTCTTCTACTATTGCAAATACTTAAATTCTCTTTATACCAAGTTCGGTCAATGGTATACAAGTAGTCAATGATTTAAGATTATAATTAAACCCAGAATTATGGGTGTAAGTCATGCCACTTTTACATCACCACACAACCACAGCCAATTTTATCTTTTTTGTAGCAGTCATTAAATAAACACCATGTTCATTAAATAAACCTATTCTTTGCAATGGGGATTTTTTACTATAAACTGGAAGTATGAGGGCAATTCGGAAATAAACCTCTGTTTGGTTATCAATGACAGACACTCGCAGATTCAGAACTTTTATTATACACATTAGAAAACTACAACATTACATTACTTTTTGACATAATCGCCATTCAAATTGAGGCACTTGCCATAACGTCTTACAAGGTTTGAAATTCCTTAGTAGTAGTCATTTGGCACCAAATCTGGGCTATGGGGGGGCATGATCAAAAACATCCCAACAGAACTGCTTCAAAAGTTCTTGGGTGTGTCTAGCAGTGTGTGGGCGAGCATTATCGTGAACCAACACCACACCGGAAGTCAGCATGCCCCAACCTTGTTATGGATGGCTCGTCTGAGCTTTTGTAATGTTTCACAGTAGACTTCTGAATTGATGGTCAAACCATGCTCCATGAACTTCACTAGCAGTACTCCTTTGGCATCTTCACATTTGGCAGGATTTTCTATGGCACCACTTCCGATGTGGTGTTGGTTCACAATAATGCTCGCCCACCCACCACTAGACACACCCAAGAACTTTTGAAGCAGTTCCGTTGGGAAGTTTTTGATCACCCCCCATAGCCCAGATTTGGCGCTGAGTGACTACTACCAAGAAATTTCAAACCTTGTAAGACATTATGACAAGTGCCTCAATTTGAATGGCCATTATGTCAAAAAGTAATGTAATGTTGTAGTTTTCTAATGTGTATAATAAAAGTTCTGTATCTGTGAGTGTCTGTCATTGATAACCAAACGGAGGTTTATTTCCAAATTGCCCTCGTAAATCCAATTTTCAGCAAAAAATGTGAATCAGTAAATCATGGTTACATGATATCAAGATACTGCAAATGGCCAATGACCAGATCCCAAGCATCCAAAATGCAATCACGTGGCCATGAGAGGGTCCCAGAGAGCAGAACTTTGAGTTGTAAGCATCTTTTGCGGGATCCATTGTAGCTTCAAACGGTCACTAAGCAACTAATGGTAAGTCAAGGACTATCTTTACTTACTTTTGTCAGGCAGCAACTCTCCAACATTTCAGTACAAAGATCATTCCAAGAACTGTTCCCTGGTCGATTTATTCAGAAACTATATAAAAATATGTGCTTTACTAAGACTACTCTTAATTTTTTCTTTTCTAGTTTCTTCAAGACAAAATTATATTACAATAAATATTACCTATCTTTCTTTTGCTCTTTTTATCCCTTGCTTCCCTAACCAAATCTTCAATCATTCCTGTGATTTCAAGTGTACTCAGTGGTTCAACCAATGCCTCCCTTGAAACTACCTGAACTAAATTCAGAGCCACCATAGTAAAACAAGAACAGTTCCACTGTTTAGCCATCCTCTTGACAGGATATCTAAACTACTTGAGACTCAAAACAGAGAGAATGTAACTTTGCTGTAATGAAATAGTTGGGAATATGGCTGCTGACACTGAGACAGAATTACAAAACACTATAATATATGATGATTCAAGAAAAGCTACATTAGGCAAGAAAATATATAGAACAGCTATGAGGAAGCAGCAGCATTTGCAGCAAGCTGCAATGGTACCAAAACAGCAATAGATAAAAAGGGATCTCATGACATGAATGTTCCAATTGTGCCTTGACACCTGATACAATTACTTAAGTCGTGGCATTTGTATTGTCACACACATTAATCATTTGCTGTTCAGTGGACACCCAAGTGAGGAAGAGAGGCAGTCTTTTAGGTAAAGAAAACAGTTGAATTCAAACACAGGGAATAGCATATTCAACAGAAAAAATAATAATGCTGGCACACTTTCCTGTGATCAGTGTCTTCTATCAGGACTTAGTGTGCCTCCTCTACTGTGGTGTCTGCTCTCTGAAATGAAGTTCTCCCTGAGATCTGGGTGGTTCTCGCTCTCATGGCATTCCAGAGGTCCTTAAGAACCTGGCTATTCTACAGGCCTTGAGTCAAGGCATCTGGAACCCCTTGGGTGCAGGTTAAATATGCTCTCGTGTTCTCAGCCAGTTTCCCACTGTGTTCTTCTCTTCCCTTTTCCGGTTTGCTTCTTGTTCTGTATTATCTTGTTTTATTTATCTAGGTTTTTTTAAAAACAAATTCTATTCACTGTGCTATTAGCTGTCCATATTTGTTTTAGAGTGAGGTGGCATCAAATTGAATAAAATGAATAACCCTAAAGATAAAGGAAAAGATTCAATACTGGAGTGAGAAACTCAGATAAAAGAGAAGGTTTGGCAATGAGTTTGAACATAGTTTAAAAAATAACATACTTAGAAGAGGAGACATAAAATGTACACGCTAAAATATAACCATATTAAATGAATAGCTTATACAGTTATAAAATAATTAAATTTGTATTTTTTTTGTTTGGTTCAAACTTCATGAAAGTACCACATTAGCTCTTTCCATTAATATGCTAAAATGTATTATAAACAAACATTAAATAACATTTCTATCAAAAAGTTTTTTAAATCTTTCTTACCAAATAGGGACAATAGCTTGCCAATTGTGCAGCAAGGACAAGGCCATCATGAAGATCTCTATCAAAGTTAACTATCCATCTTGTTGGAGGTATGTCCCCTATTTGAAATGAGATTTTAGAATTTCACAATGCAAATTTTGTGGACTTATAAAAATGCTGTTTTTGTTCTTTATAGGAAAGACATTGCAATGTATCTGTTAAACCTAACTCTTCTTACAACTATTATAAATTATCACTCCCTCGCTGAATTATATTAGGTTCCAACTTCTCCATAAATCTGTTAGACAAGGATCATACTGTTGCAAGCTGAGGCAGAAAAAAAATCTTATATATACAGTAGGTACACTAAGAGAAACAGGGAGTGATTTTTTTTCTTGCTGCTTCATTTTCTAATTTGTCTTTAGGATTACAGTGCCAAGACACTGTGGCACCCAGAATGTGCTCTTTCTTCTTAGGAATTGGTCCCGACTCCCAATGTAGAACATCTGCCCAAAATCTTATTAGCTGCTTGAGAATGGAGCAGAAGAGGTACACCATCCTGGGGCATCAGGTCATTTCCAAAAGAGTATGAGCAATACATTGCTTTGTTTTCTTATAGTTAGTTCTTTTGGCCATAGAACAGCATAAACTAGCGTAAAACTAAAATTTTACAATCTCTATAGATTATGAGGAATGTATATAAAGGATTAAAATTAATAGCACAGAAACAAGAAAAATTAAAGTCTACAAATAATGTAAAGATCAATTATATTAATACTAAAATATATTTAGTATGTTTTAATATAGATATATGATGAGTTGAAAATTGCTATAAAACAATTAAATTGTATATAATAAATCTAAAATATGAAAAAAATAAAATGTTTTATGAAAATAAAAATAAAACAACAATAGAGTATAGGTCATAATGAGTCCAACAGGTTGGTCATGTTAAGGGTCCTGTCAGCCAAGGAATGTCAACTGGCAGAGACTAGGAGACATGCTTTCTCCACCATAATTCTGCCTTCTAGAACATTCTCCCTTAAAGATTAGGATGATTCCAACCTTATTAGCCTTATTGGCCTTTCATAAGCCCTGGTTATGTGTGTGGATATGGGATCTTGAGTGTGCAAAAGATTCTATTTCCTGGCTATATAGATATCTATCTTGAAATTTTTTCTCAGCTGCCATATGTCTAAGGATGCTCTTAGTCATCCCAGTTATGGCTATCCCAAAGATGCGTTAAAAACAACTGGACTTTCTTGATTTTTCTTGAAGATATTTCACTTTTCATCTAACAAGCTTCTTCAGTTCTAACTGGTGGTGAATGAAAGATTAATACTCTTTACAGCAGCGAGTCATTAGCACTCTCACAGGTGTTAAAACCAACTGGAGTTAAACTGTGTCCTTAGAGCAGATAAGTCGAGGATTAAACCGGTCGTAAGTCGAGAACTACCCAACCGGTCGTAAGTCGAGGACTTTCCCTGCCCGGGAGCGCCGCACATGCGTGGTTCCGCCCCCCCTGCGCCGGCCGAGGCGTAGCTGGCAAGCGGCAGAGACGGAGCAGGCCGACCACCAGCTGGCCCAGCCCAAGGGAGGTAAGGCACCCGATGGAAAAGGGGAAAAAAATGGACAAAAAAAATGGCGGACAGCCTTGCTTGGCGACCCCCATGAAATGGTTGATCGACCCCAAATGGGGTCCCGACCCACAGGTTGAGAACCACTGTTCTAAAAGGAGGTATGCAGGATATATCTGTCTGTCTGTCTATGTATGTGTTGTAGATAACACTTGGAAACCATGGAAATTAATCATATGTTCATATCATTAAATATATATTACTTCTAAAAAAATTTATTTTATGATATTATGATACATATCTATGTTTGAATATTAGTATACAATACCTGATAAATTTGTTTAATGCATTTGAATTATGTAGATTTAGTTCTCTAACAAATGAAAGTGCATTCTATTATGTAAACGAAACAACATTTTTCATTCATTGATGAATAGCTAGGTTGACTAGCTTTACCTCTGCTTCAGTGTGTGTTTTTTCAAATTTCAACAATTACTTGTTCTTTTTATGAATATATAACTAGGAAATCTATTAATTAGAATTCCCCATATTTCTTGACTGACAATTACATTATGTGCTTCAATAATTAATACTTAGAATATTTATCAACTAACAGTGCATAAGCAGAGGACTCATGGGTAAATATTATAATGAATTACAATGTAACCCAATTTATAAGCATACTGTAACTTTGGATATTTTTAATATTTAAAGTAATTAAAGTACTTCAGTTCTAAAAGCCTGAAGCATTGCCAAAATAAGATTAAAAAGAAAGCATGAGGATGATTCAATATCTTTGAATTGTATGAAGTCAGAGTTTCCTCATTTTCTTTAAAGTCACTGGACAGTCACTGGCAATTTGAATTTATTCACAAGTTAATACATGTAATTTAAGGTACAAGAGCTGAACCTTATGTGAAGTCTAATCCTTTAAGTCATGGGTGTCAAACTTGCCACGTCACGTGATGTGTCATGACATATCGTGACTTTTTGCATTGCCGGAGCTGGGTGGGCGCGGTCTCTGCATGATGCAACCGGCCCGCAGGCCAGCAGTTTGACACCCCTGCTTTAAGTTAAGAAAAAGACGCATGATTTCTTTAATTCCTTTCTTGCTGTTTTGTACATCTAGATCAGGGGTGTCAAACTTGCAACGTCACGTGACGTGTTGCGACATATCGTGACTTTTTTCCATTGCTGGCAATGGGGTGGGTGCGGTTTCGCTATGATGCATCCGGCTTGTGGGTTGGCAGTTTGACATCCCTGATCTAGATGTTAGCTCTAAAAGTACTTCACCTATTCACTCTTCATCTATATATATTAAAATACCTTAGTCAACTATAAAAATATATACTAAAAATACAAAATAGCATGGTTATTAAAAACAATTCAATCCTATTTAAAGTAGTAATCATAAAGTCAATGTGTAGCATCAACAACTATCTGCTTTGCAATTTGTTATTGTTGTTTCTGTTATTCTTTTACAAAAATTGTATTTATAGTATTTTTGGACTGATTAATACCTGTAACTACTATATTAGGATGAAGAATAACCTTTAAAAAATTACGTGTGCTTTAATGAGTATCAGGAATTTATGCTTGTGCAAGCCCAGAAGATTTCTTTCAAAATGTTTTTCAAGATATACATACGGTCATGCCCTATGTATATGTATACTATATGTTTGTATCATGAGCCATGTAATATATATTTAAATAAGCAAAAATGTATTTCAAATAATTCAACTAAAAGAATATTTTGCAGGTTATTTTAAATATTAATGCTCATCAAACTGAAATTCTGCATTGCATCTGCAATCAATACCCCCTTAATTGTTTTATCATTATAGTTACCATACTTTCAGTGATGCAATAAACTAGTTGGCTACTCTGTGCTATAATAAGAGTGCCTCTCTTGTAATCCCTGATCACAAGCTTTCATAGTCATTTCATCCTGGTCTGTTAGACTGCCTGCCCCCTTTGAAAGGAACCTATCACCTTAAAAAATGGTGGACTTTTTTTCTTCATCCAGGATACTATTGACAAGAGTTCTGGTAGTTTCTTCTTGGAACTCATCTGATAAGAAGAATGATAAAATATGATCTTATCTTTCTGCACTCCCAACAACAATCTACCAATGAATGGAAGTTATTAAGACAAGGGAGAGTCAAGGGACAACAGCTGTAAAAAAAAGTGTGTAAAGAAGAAATTATATTTCTGAACTTAGTAATGCAATATATTTGAGAAACTTATAATAATGTACACTAACTCTAAAATTGTAAAACTGCACTAGGAAATTACTGTATAGCACTAGTATAAGATGAACTTCTTTCCTGTACAGCAGGGAGGGGGGGAAATCTATAAAAACACTTAATGAATTCAGTGATTTTCCCCACCTTTCTTGCAATTTTTCCACACAATTTTTCGTGTCTTCTCAAAATGTCTGTTCATCCAAATAAGAAGAATTCTTTCAGATGAAGAATATATATTACTTGACAAAGGATCAATGCTTATTTTTGGAAGGTGTTCTGTGTCTTCTATATTGGTCTGGCCAGTGTCCTCAAGAACAGAAACTCGCTGGAGAATCAGAATCTGAAATAGCAAGTTATAATGTTTCTTGCCAATAACCAGTTGTACATTTATGTAAAATCCTATTAAATGAACTTTAATATTGTGGTCTTTCTACTTATGCAACAGTTAAATTTTATAACTAGTAATGCTACTATAAAAATATTCACATTTCATATTTATCTTTGCTGAATGCCACACATGGGCTTATGAGTCCCTATCAGTGTTAGAAACAAACCCAAGTAAATGAAAGCTTATGTTTTTGAAAAATAAAATTGATTCTTTGCTACAATAGTGATCTACAATGTACAAACTATGTCCACTGGAGCTATAATTCTTTCCACTCTTATCCAGGGCCCAAAATGCCAGTAATTTCCGTGGTTGCATAGTAGTACTATTGTAGGATGGACCCCGTTTGTGGCACATACCATTCCTTCCCCCTCACCCCAGTTATAGCAAATCAACCTATATCACTATCTTTAAATGTTTCGGTTTTGGATTAAAGATTAGGGGCTACCAAATCTGAGCTGTGGAAATCTAGATAACCACTAGATGGCAACACTTTTTTTCTGTATCTTTCTGCTGCTATCTAGTGGATATATAAATCAATACATGAAGTATAGGTAGTTGTCGACTTACGAATGTAATAGAGCCTACCAATTACATTTGTAACCCGAGGAATTTGTTAATCGGATCACATTAAATGTACATGATCCCTCCCTGATTTACCCAATGCATTTGCTAATCAACACTCAGGTCATTAATTGCACATGAGGTAGCTAAGGGTGGGGAAGACCCTGGGGGACCTAGTGCCTCCGATCACCCAAGGCCTCCCTCAGCCCACTGAGATATTTCATGCTTCCCCCCCCCTCCATCCTGCCCCACCTCACTTACCTTTTGAAGATCTCGATGATCAAGCAAACTATGACGTCTCCAGCCTCTATGCCACGGTTTCTTGGCCTACATCCCTACAGGCTCTGATCGTCTTTGCAAAAAGCTTTTTGCACAAAAACAGAGGCCAGGAGGGGCATGCTGGGAGAGGCATGTGTGCTGCTCCCGGCCTCCATTCTTTGTGCCAAAAGCTTTTTGCAAAGACCACCAGAGCCTGCAGGGATGCAATCTGTCACCCCTGCAGGCTTCAGCAAGGAAATGGCAAATGGATGGAAGGCCAGAAACATCAAAGCCTTTTAGCACAGATCTTGTTCAGGCCTCCCTTTGCAAAGAACGGAGGCCTGAAGTAGCGCAAGATCACGTGAGATCAGTAGTGAATTCTCTGCGAATGCACGGAAGGCCTGAAGCACCAAAGCAGGCAAAGAAACTGCAGCAGGAAGGCTGGGAAGGAGACAGCTCGCTAGATCTTTGCAAGTGGCCCATTGCCTTTGGAGATCCGATGGGGGGAAATAGGCAGGGTGACTGTTGCAGTGCCGCTGTGGTCGTTCTTAAGGGGGAACGACTGCCACGGTGCTGCAACATTCGTAACCTTGGGACTGTATCATAAGTACTTGCAGGGATGATGTCGTAACTTCAAACAGTTGCTAAATGAACTGTTGTAACTCAAGGATTACCTGTACAGAAATGCCTGTAATTAACTAAATATTTCTAAGATCAGTTAGAACAGTAATATATTATCATGAGTGAGATCTATATCAGAATATTGCAATACATTATCCATCTCAGCACTCCTGACTCAGTATTCCAGCCATCTTGAAGAAGAGTATTCAATTATTATTTCTTGTTTAGCTGCATAATAATAATAATAATAATAATAATAATAATAATAATAATGATGATGATGATGATGATGATGATGATGATGATGATGATGATGATGATGATGATGATGATGATGATAAAGTTGGAAGGGACCTTGGAGGTCATCTAGTCAAACCCCCTGCTCAGGCAGGAAACCCTATACCATTTCGGACAAATGTCTGTCCAGTTTCTTCTTAAAAACTTCCAGTGTTGGCGCATTCACCGCTTCTGGAGGCAGGTTGTTCCACTGGTTAATTGTTCTAACTGTCAGGAAGTTTCTCCTTAGTTCTAGGTTGCTTCTCTCTTTGGTTAGTTTCCATCCGTTGCTTCTTGTCCTGCCTTCAGGCGCCTTGGAGAATAGCTTGACTCCCTCTTCTTTGTGGCAGCCCCTGAGATATTGGAACACTGCTATCATGTCCCCCCTCGTCCTTCTCTTCATTAAAGTAGACATACCCAATTCCAGCAACCGTTCCTTATATGTTTTAGCCTCCAGTCTCCTAATGCTCTATCTCCAGCAAATAGACTAAATTCTACTTTCACTCTTTTCGTCATTTTCTTTGCATTTTGAAAACTTTTTTTTTGCTCTCTGAGCATAGTTGTTTGCTTACAGACATTTCATTACCCAACTAAATAATGAGAGTGAATGTAGCTTATGCTCACTTTATATAGAGACGAGCTTTACCTGCCAGTTTTGGTGGGGGATGTAGTTTTCTTTGGTAGTTCCTTAATTGTTGATTGATTGATTGCCTGTTGTTAATCCAAGTTCATCTGAGTGTTGGCTGCTGGAGAGGATGTATTCTGGTCTGTTTCCTTGTTTTTTATTGTCTCTTTTGAATGGTGTGTAAATGTGGTTTATGTATCTATTGATGGCTCATTCCAAATTTCCAGAAATTCCCTAGCATTTCTGGATTTAACCTAGTCTAGGATGTTCAGTTTCCCAGTTGAAACTATGGCTGATCTGTCCATGTGTTGTGAGATTAAGGAATTTTCATCATGTCTTCTGACTGCTAGTTGGTATTGAGTCTTCTGTCTGTCCTACAAAGTAGTTGTTACAGTCCTTACATCTATGTTGTAAGTAACTCCTATTTTTTTCTTCTTGGGTACTGGGTCTTTTGATTAACCTATAGTAAAATGTTTTGGAGAGCTTAGTTGATTTGTGTGCGACACTGATGAGTGCAGTTATAATAGTTTGTCTGTTCTTTCTGAGATGTTTTTGAAATATGGCACTGTTAACCTTTCCATAGCTTGTGCTTATTGTGCTATACTAGGCTGAGTGGTCAGATACTTTTTGATAAATGGCATGGGAAGCCATTCTGTTGGATGATGTTGTAGAAGTAGTCTGGTGTTTTGGGGGGCTGTAGAATGTTTGTACTCATCTGAATAATGTTCTTACACAGCATCTCTTGTGATAGTTTTTTTTATCAGACAGGATGTCTTTTTCCAATCTTTCAGAGAATTCACTAAAGATTTCAAGTGTCCAGATTCAGTCTACATTCTTCAGCAGGAATCTTATTTTTCTTTAAGTACAAAATTGCTTTTAAGCTATCCAATCAGTTTTCAGATTGATATAAATGATAATGTGAAGTTAATTTTTAGTCATGATTTGTGCAATATGTGCCTTGCCCATACAACCAAATTCATAGACTCCAATACCTATTTGCATATATAAATAAAAGTATTCCACTTTATTTTGCAGCTAAAACAAACAATTCTTTTATGTTATGTCAATCAAGCTTATGTAAATAAAGACATTCATCTCACCTTGTATATTTGAAGTAGCACATCAGTCCAGGCTCGCTTACTCACAGTCTCAAAGATAGAGTCATCCAAAACATAAATATAATTGTCATCTTCATCAGATTTTTGAATCTTTAAATAAAGATGAAATCATTCTGATTTACATTTTGGTTTTCTTTCATCGTCTACCACAATGAACTAATATTAACTATTATCTGAAATAAAATTATTATTAGATGTTCTGCACATTTGGATGACACTGAAGTCTCATAAATTAGTAGTAGTAATAAATCTGTGGATGCAGAAAATACTGTGTCCAAAATTCTATAAATACTATAAAAATGGTATTAGTCATACCAATATTTATTTGGTAACTTGATATGTTTTCAAATAAATAGGCTTCAGTGAGCTGTTTATAGACTGCCATGCAGGAAAGAGAAAAAAAGTATGTTATATTTCCAGCAAACATCCTTGTACAAATCTATACATTTCCTTCTTGATGTAAGTTTCATTGAAGAACTACATTCTGGCCATAGCTTGTAAATAACTCACAACAAAATAAAAAGTGGTAGATTTACATATTATACTATTATTCATACAACCAGAAGAAAACATATTTTCAATTATTACAATATATTAACATGAAGATTAAAAACACAAATTTTACCTAGGTAAATTACCTTCAGTATAAGCTGTAAACGGGACCATATCATATAATCTTCAAAGTCAAGAAGAAACTGAGGCATAATGTGGGAAAGAGATGCTCCTTGACTTCTAAAGTCAACATCAACGCAAAATTAAAAAATAGAAAACAATGCAAAATATTGGAAAAGAATGACCCTTTCTTCAACTACCTGTGAATACACTAACATCAAGAGGTTTTATCCATAGCCATAAATATGAAATCTTATAAATATGACATCCTCCAAAAGAGATAATTAACAGATTACTTTTTCTCACAAGAACATTTACCCTCTTGAATAGAGGAGTAGACTATTGCAGGATTTCACAACCAAAGAATAGGAATCCTAAGAATACTTGGGAATAAAAACCATTGAACTCAATATAATTTTCTATAGGATTATACATAAGTTTATGATTGCAAAATGCACATGAATGCTTGTTCAGCTTTTTGCAAACAGCTATTTTCTTTTCTTCTTCTCCATCCCAAATTGTAACTCCCTTTCTCATCTCTTCCTGGTTCTGTCCTTTCTCCTTTCATTTTATTACCACCTTCTTATTTACTGCATTTGATGGAAGGGAGGGAGGAAATGAGGGTTAATATATGTACTTTCATATACTTTATTGATTTTACAAATTAGATATTTAAAACTATTTGCCTGTGAAGTAAGTTAACACCTTTTAATTGAATTGATCTTGATATTATATTTTTGCCCTTACCTTGCTCATTTATGGAATGTGGCCTCTGGCCAGTCATCTATAATATGTGTGTGTGTGTGTGTGTGTGTGTGTGTGTGTGTGTGTGTGTGTTTGTGTGTGTGTGTTTGTTGTGATTTTGGAGGTCAGTTTAAAATTAGTATCATTGTATTTCAGGATGGTCTAGCATACTAGTACTTCAGTAAAAATGTACAGATCTGGAAAACTTTTGAAACTACATGCAAATCATACTAGTACTTTCAAAGCACATACTTGAGAAAAGTGATCATTGTAGAATGTTGCCAGTGAAGTTGCACTACTCGTTGGATGGGATCAAAAGGCAAAACTTGACTTGAACTAATTCCAGGCAATAATTGTCCACTTAAATGAAGCAACAAGTCATAAATTGTCTTGGTATCTTTACCAAGATTTAGCTTGAGTTTTTCATCTGATGAAGTCATTTGAATTTTACAAATATCACTAGATAAAGGATAGAAAGAAATCTGTTTTATTATTAAAAGTAAGGTAAATTAAAGAACCTCCTACTAGTTTATTTTGTTATTTTCTGGTACAGGTGGTCCTTGACTTATGACCACAATTGAGCCCAGCATTTCTGATGCTAAGTAAAACATTTGTTAAGTGAATTTTGCCGTTTTATGATCTTTCTGGCCACAGTTCTTAAGTGAATCACTGCTATTGTTAAGTTAGTCACACGGTTGTTAGGTGAATCTGGCTTCCTTATTGACTTTGCTGGTCAGAAGGTCACAAAAGGCGATCACGTGATCCCGGGACAATACAATCTTCCTAAATAGAAGTCATTTGCTAAGCATCTGAATATTGATCATGTGACCATGGGGATGCTGCAACAGTCATAAATATGAAAAATGGTCATAAGTCACTTCTTTCAGTGCCATTGTAACTTTGAATGGTAACTAAATTAACTGTTGTAAGTCGAGGACTAGCTGCATTTATTATTTGTGTATACTGTCTTACTACCAACAAGTCTAGATAGCATACAAAAACTAAATAAGAACAGATTTAGTAATACATGGAAAATAAAAGATGGTAGAAACAATAAGGCCCAAAAAAAGGAAGCAAGGGGGCTTCATCCATCTCACCAAAGGCCTGGGCAAAGAGCCAGGTCTTCAAGGCCTTTTAAACAGATATGCAGATTTCAGGGAGAACCTCATTCCAAAGGGTGGGTACTGCTATAGAAAAGGCACAGTTCTGGGGTCCTAATACAGGACACATTCACAATGCAGAATTCATGACTCCCATGGAATTGAAATATGGGAAATTTTATACGATGTTTTATGACATAATACAAAATGGAGTAAAACATTCCTGTAATCGGTTCCTGATGCTGACTGCTATGCAATTCAACATGGGCTGTTTTCAAGATAAATTTCTGAACATCTTTCTGAATTTTTAGGAACTTTTCCAGTGAAGGCAACACATTAGATGCTTTGCCATTGTTGAAAACACTGAGAAATCTGGTAAGGAAATATCAGCGAAACAATGATCCAATAAGTCAAGGGTTGTCTAGTTTACAATTATAAATATAAATCACTGCTCTTTCTTTCAACTCATACTAAAATATTTCCTAAGTTTAATAAAGCATTCATTTTTTAAAAAAATATGATATGATAACAATCTGCTCTTACCGTCTTAGAGTATATGGAATTGAAATTGGATTTGGTCCTTTAGACCAGCCAAAAAGAGTAAACCAGTTCTGAACTGCCATTACAATTTTCTGGAAAAAGGTATATTTTGCTGTCTCTTCTGCAGGAAAAACTAATTCATCACATGTATTCCTCCTAACCCATTTACTTTGGATGATAGCCTCCCATTTCTTTATCTTTTCATTTTCAAGGATCTTTTCCAGTTCTGCATAAAAATACAGTAATTTGGTTATCATTGTACCACTTTCTAGCAAACAATTAAACTTTATTTAGTTATTTAATATTCAGTTTTTGTTGAACACAAGATCAAACATTTCAGGTATGCCCAAATATAGGTGATTATGAGCCAATAATCAGTAATGTATCTATTTCTTACTTTGGAAATATATGTGATTATGATCCAATAATCAGTAATGTATCTATTTCTTACTTTGGAAATATAAGTAGTTATCCAATAAAATAAAATTCATAGCTTCATATTGGATGGGTTAGACTGATTATGAATATGCCATTATTTGATTGATAAAATTGATGGTGTACCTAATCATTCAATCAATCACAGTTTCTATGAAACTGAATTACTATACAGGTATAGTAACAATGAAAATACTGAAGGAGACTTTTGAAGAATGGAATCAGAATAATATTAACAATATCAGAAATGATGTCTCCTTCTATGGATAGACTATTATCCAAAAGATGTATTGAAATGAAATAACACATTTTAGCCCACAAGATAGAGATGGTATCAAAAATATATTTAAAACTGACAGGCATATGACTTGGAAAAGAATGTTTTACAAGATCCAAAAAAGGATTTTATTGCTGTTTTAAAATTCAAAGGGGCAAATACAAATGATAAACCAAGAGAGTGACCTGCACAATTTTTTATGGAATTTACAAAAGAAGCTTGTTAAATTCTTGAAAAACCCTGTACAATGAGACAAAGAAGAAAAATGTCTTAATTAGGGGGGAGGATGAAAGGGGGCTTGCAATCTAACTGTCTAGAAGTTGACTAATTAAGAGATGAGGATTAGTTACTGTACCCTATGCCTGTTGATAAACTTATCTGAAAAAAATTGTTTTGATTGTTGTGAAAATAGGGGTGGATTAGTGTTGGAAATAGGATGAATAAACATTATTATATTGAATTGAAATTTGGGTATTGTAGTAGTATTTCATAGAATCATAAAAGCAGAGGGCTGGAAGGGACATTGGGAGTTTTCCAGTCCAACTTCCTTCCTAAGGCAGGAGGCTTTATACTATCCTGGATAAAAATTTGTCCAATCTTTTCTTGAAAATCTCCAGCAATGGAGCATCCACAACTCCAGGAGGCAAGTTGTTCCACTGATTAATTGTTCTGACTGTCAGGAAATTCCTCCTTATTTCCAGGCTAGATGTCCTTGATGCTATTTCTGTTAATGCAGCTGCATTGTTGTTGTTGTTGTTGTTTTGGTAGCTGCAGCACACTGCTAGCTCATACTTAAGTGGTGGTCTACCAGGACATTTAGATCCCTCTTATAGGTACTACTATTGAGCCAAGTACTGCCTATCCTGTACCTGGACATCTAGTTTTTGCTTCCCAAGTATAGGTCTTTACTTTTCTTCACACTATCTAACAACTGCATCTTGTTGGTTGGCCCAATGCTCAAGTCTGTTCCTTATATAGTATGTTGTATATAGTATGTTTAAATGTGTGTTATGCATGTGTACACTTTGAGAGCAACAACTAGATTTCATTAATGTGTGCCATTGTGCCCACAGTAAAAAAATGACAATAAAGGTTATCTATCCTTCTGAATCTTGAGTCTCTCAGAGTGTTAGCAATTCCCCCCAACTTAGTGTCTTCTGCAAATTTGATGAGGACCCCTTCAATCCCCTGATCTAGCTTATTTATGAAGATGTTGAAGAAAACTGGGTCCAAGACAGAACCTTGAAGTACTCATTGCTTGCTTCCTTCCACATAGATATAGTTCCATTGAGGACTACATGTTGAGTACCAACTGCAAATCCATCTGGTGATTATATTGTCTGTCCTACATTGTTCTCTTCTAAGAAGTAGGCTGTGACCTATTTTATCAAATGCCTTACTAAAGCTTAAATATACTATATTCACAACATTTCCTTTGCCCATTAATTTAGTCACATTATCAAAGTAGGCAATGAAGTTTGTTTGGCATGTCCTATTTTTAAAAAGCCCATGCTGGCTTCTAGTAATCTGGCTTCTGGCAACCATTTTGTTCAATTAGCAATGATCTCAGTTTGGATCTTCAGCTGGTATTAGAAGTGTTTATATTCACTCTGATCCTTCACTATGAAGTATTCTTAGATCTAGCGAAAAGCCTAGCAATTTGTTTCTTGCCAGAAGATCTTTGGCACAAAATAAGATTTGATAATATTTTATGAAATGTTCTGATTTTGCTATGATGAACCATGTCTTAATTGTCTTGATTATAATTAATTCTATATTGGTCTCCTTTGAAACTATTACAAAAAGCAACTAAACTTCTTTTTCTTTGTATCAGTTCCACTGGCTCATTAATAATTCTCAAGCAAGGTTCAGAGAACTAGTTTTGAATTAAATAAAGCAGATGGTACCTGAATAGTATTTTCCTTCGTATAATTTTTTTTTGCAGAAATCTTCCAAAGAAACCATTTTGCATTGTTCTTCCAGATATTAGTATTAATAAGACATAAAATGACAACTGGTACTTTCAATGTAATTTTTAACATCCACAGTGCAAAATTATATTATACTATTTTGGTATATCACAACCAAAACTACTCACTGAAAAGTTATTTAGCATCTTTAGTTCCAAAGATGGAACTATTTGATATTAGTTCTTAAGTATATATTTGAAAACTGAGCAAATTAAAATCTGATTAATGAACTTTTCTTTGCTATATAAATCAGGCCTCCCAAATAGATATCCCATTTGTTCAACAACTGTGCCAACTGTGTCAGCTGCAAGTCTTAGAAAGGAACACAAAATTTACTGTCTCCAAATAACTTTTGAAAAGCTCAACCATATTTCTCAATCATTCCTTCATTTTAGAGATCATTTGTAAATTATACCTGAAACAGAATTTTCATAATCAGAGTTGGCAACTGGATCAAAAATACTGGAAGAAGATTGTATACATGTTCCAGGAATGTAGCAGGGATGTTGTAAAGTATCTCCAGTGCTGTAAATTATCTTACTAGAATCTAAGTATGATGAAAACACACACAAAAGCTATCATGCAGTTCATTCTAAAAGTACATTCTAAAATATTTAACTGTATAGTATGTACAAATATATCATGAATTCAAACTAGCATAAGCTAATGCTAATCCATCACATTCATGACAAATTCTTAACCTCTAAGCATGTCAGGGAAGTAAAGACTTTTAAACTGCTAAGAAAATAATTTGGAATTTTTGAAAGAATATAAATGTTCTAAGTAATTAAGAAGAAAAAAAACAATTTCAATTAGTGAAAATTCTTTAAATACTAATGCTAAAGCATTAGGCTATAACTAGCTGTGAAACACTTAAAATTATTAAGTTACATCAAATTCATTTCATTTAAACAAATTATTAATTCTTGTTTTATATTTCTGCATTATGTTTTAGCATTCTAGAAAACTTAGATTAATCAATTGTTTTTGGAACTAGAAAGCTTAATGTTAATATCCATTCTAAACTTTGTGTACATCAATCTTATTTATTTCTTATTTCATCCCACTGTTTCATGTCTGCTAGCCTTATTTTAGCATACTCAATCATGTATAACTCTTCAAATGTTCTTTTATAACTTTCAGTACTGTCTCACCCATCTAAACTTTTGGTGACCCATAACAATAAAAAAAACTAGAATCTTGATATAGCACATTAAATTTGTCAAATGTTTGAAGCAACACTAATCAGAATAATATAAAAACAAATCAGAAACTACTCACCACTTTCCAAGACAATTTGTTGGTTAGTAAGGTGGCAGGCCAAGTAGGGATACACTGTAAGAAGGCAATTCTCTGCTGTTGCAGACACTTGAAGTGAGAATCTAAAAATAGAATAACTTTCATTAAAAATATAGTTGAGTATTTCCCTGCTATTAGCAGAATTTTATAATTAAATTCTCAGTTTTCTCACTGTCCTGGCATCCATGCAAAAGTACAAACATTGCATTATGTATGGAAAATGCTTCCAAATAAATAAAACAGGTTTGTCACTATTACTTTTAAAACATATTGTCATTCTAGGAAGGAGAACTGTTCACTGTGCAATGTAAAGTTATTAGAGGATTGTAAATTAGTTGAATAGCTGGAAGCTGGGAAACCAAAACTGCTTTTCACAGTATTTTAGGTTAAATATATTTATTAAAAAAATCTGGAATATTATGTAGCACTGCCTATTTTGATCAAATCTCAAATATATTTATCTCCCCCCCCCCCCATGATACTGGTTTCCTTGTAATAACAACTACAGTTACAGTTTATGAGATTATTTACCCCAGTTCAATTCATGTACAGCAATAACAGTGACAAATCTTTATTTATTTATTTATTTATTATTTAAATTTATATACCGCCTTATCTCCCTTGACAAACATATATATATCTCCCCTATCTCTTGACAAACATATATATATATATACACACACACACATATACACACACACCTTTTGATCTTGGATAACTGTAATGATAAAGTGTTATTGCTCTAATCTTTCAATTCAAAACTGAAATGGAGTTTTTACATAGGCTACTACTGCCATTTCATTTCCAACTCAAGCTTATTATATCACAGAGAGAATGAACAATTCCCGTCATGTATTTCTTTCTATATACTAACTTTTGAACAAGAGCCCATAGCACATGGTATATGCTGACTCTCTTCTAAAGTAAGTAATATTAAACTATTTCTTTTATATTAGCCAAAAATTGTTAATATTTTAGTAATAAAATATGGGTACATAAAGCATTTCAAATTATGCATGTAATATCATATAAGTAAAATAATGTTGAGCCCTGAAATGTCTTAAGTTACTTAAGTATCTAAAAAATCATATTGCAGCTACCTGTTTCTTTCTTCATCAACAAAAAATAGATTCTTCAAAAAAGACAATGGCTTTGAAGAAATGAAATTGATGCGGCAGCTGAATCCAATACAGTTTCCTTCTGGTGTTATTTCAATTCTATTGCCTTCTGGAAAGTCCACTGTTAAGGGATGTCTCTGTTGAGCACTAATATCACCACCACCCTCATAATCTCCAGAATCAAGTTCTGGAATTTCAGCTTCTAAAACTGATGGTCTGTTAAAACCAAGAGAGTAAGACATGAAATTTCAAAATAACAGGACTTAAAATAGTTATTTATTTATTTAATTTTATTTGACACCTACAGTATCTCACCGTTAGGCTAAAATAGTAATTTTCAAAGGAAAAACACACAGTAAAAAGTAAGTTATCAATAAAGATGGTTTGTTAAAATAGCTAGATCTAAAGGGAAGTTACTGAAAATTATATTTAACTTTACACATTTTTAATTACGGTATACTTTTATATTTCTAGCTTCCTAAGCAGTATAATGTAAAGTGAAATAGCCTACATGGTATAATATAATAATGCACTAATTTTCCTTTATTGCATTCTAATGCCAATTATCTTAAATTAATTTGGAATTGTATTCAACGTTTGGGCTAAATAACCTCTGGTGTAGCAAAGTCACATTCAGTGGATTTGTTTTACTCTTTTTTGAATGGTTCAATTCCACATGATTTAAGAAACTTAGGTTCAAAGTCTGAAAAACAATGCAGAAGGGATTGTTCTTTGAATCCCTTCTATCACCAATATCTATCACCAATATCTAAGAAATGATGTAATTGACCTAAATATGTAAAAACGGGGGGGAATACATAGGGTCAGATTATTGGAAGGATCACCTCTTTCCCATGGCATTTACCCCTCCAAGAAAAATCAGGCAGAATTGAATCACTTTTGGTCCCCTCAATCAAACAGTCATCCATTGGGACACAGAAAATATACTTCCTCTGTCATGGTTCCTGCCCTGTGGAATATCCCAACCATCTCTAGAGATCCATTTGGTTTCCACCATGATATCCTGGAAGTCTTTAAGAAATTGGCTGTTTTATCTTATAGAGAGTAGATTTGTCCAAAGATATAGTATTTTCTTTTTACTGTTTTCTATTTCTTACGGTAAGCCAACTAGAGATGTCCTGGAATTGGATAGCATCTGAATCTGATAAATAAATCAGTGTCATTTAGTGAATAAAAGCTATCTAGATAATTTTCCTTGGGTGTCCACTAAAGCAAATTATACTTTTTATAAAGGAGGCAGAAAAGGAATAAGCTTAACAAATATTGTTGCATTGGACATCCTAACAATAGCAATAGCAATAGCACTGTGCTTTACAGCCCTCTCTAAGCGGTTTACAAAGTCAGCATATTGCCCCTAACAATCAGGGTCCTCATTTTACTGACCTTGGAAGAATGGAAGGCTGAGTCAACCTAGCTGGTGACAATTGAACTGCCAAACTGCTGGCAGCCGGCAGTCAGCAGAAGTAGCCTGCAGTACTTCATTCTAACCACTGAGCCACCACGGCTCTATAATTGTCTAACACAGCGGTTCTCAACCTATGGGTCGCGACCCCATTTGGGGTCGATCTACCATTTCACGGGGGTCGCCAAGCAAGGCTGTCTGCCATTTTTTTCCCCTTTTCCGATGGGTGCCTTACCTCCCTTGGGCTGGGCCAGCTGGTGGTCAGCCTGCTCCGTCTCTGCCACTTGCCAGCTACGCCTCAGCCGGCGCAGGGGGCGGAACCACGCATGTGTGGCGCTCCCGGGCAGGGAAAGTCCTCGACTTACGACCGGTTGGGTAGTCCTCGACTTACGACCGGTTTAGTCCTCGACTTACGACCGGTTCTTATCACTTTTAATATCCTGTTACTTCTACTTACTGTGCTGTTGTTGCTTTCTGGTGCCTTTTGAATCAATCTTGACTCCTGGCAGTTGCTTGGACAATTTCTAGCAAGGTTTTTCAGAAGTGGTTTGCTATTTCTTTCTTCTTAGGGCTAAGAGAGTGACTGGCCCAAAGTCACCTAGCTGGCTTTGTGCCTAAGGTAGGACTAAAACTTCAGTCTCCTGGTTTCTAGCTTGAATCCCCAACTACAATGCCAAGCTGACTCTCTACTGTACTATACTAAGGTCATATGCATTCCTGTTAATGTCTTAGAAGTGTTTTAAATTTGAGGCTTTTTAATGGTCTTCCTATTTAATTATTTGATTTATTAGACTTGGTGCCACCCAACTCCAGAATGACTTCAAGCAGCTCACAATGTAACAAACAAAATAAAAAATGTAAGATAGTGCAGATCACAAACTAAAAAAGAACAAGATGATGAATTTGACTGACAACAAAATATTTGTTAAGGTTCCAAATAATGAACCCAATCAATCAGGATTCCGAAGCTCGATGTTTCTCCTGTGTTCCTTTATTGGGTACATCATATCGGCAGGCTTAGTTCAAAACCAACTCTAAATAAATTCCTTTACATTGCATAATTAAAAGAATAAATGCTTCCCTTCCCCCCAAGTGTCATAGATCACACTGACCAATTAATGCAATTGGTGGGCTCAACATTGCTTCTGTTGTCACCAAACACCTGTGGGAGATGACCTTGGTTCCCATGAGAGCTGTCTTCTGTTGTGTCTGGCACAGCGTAGCTAAAACAATCCTCCCCCCGCCCCCCATTTCTGTGGCAACTGAGAAATGAAAGTGAATGGCCTCAGGCAGGGTTGTTTAGAAGTTGACAATATTTTGGTTTATGTTTTCTTTCCTACATTATGGCTCCCTCCACTTTTTTATTATAAAATCAGTTGTTTAATTTACTTGACGGTGACTGTAATGAAGATCATCTAATAATGATTAGTGCTAAAAGTAACAAGGAATAACTGACCAAACCAATAGTTTTAAAAAATCACAATGTTTAGCATCCCATACATTTGCATGTTAATATTTCAAATAGCAAATAATTTGAATAATTTCAAATATCCACATATATTTTTGTAAGATGATGAGAAAAGGTTTAAATTAGTTGAAATTCATTATTTGCTAGTTATTGTTTTTGTTATTAATTGCATAGATTCACCATCTGAAATTATATATAGAGAGACAATAAATAATAACACCTAATGAAGTCAAAATGTGAATTGTTAGTTACCTTAAATAATCCTGGGGAATTATACAGACATCTGCTCCTGTTTTAACATTGAGAGGAACAGGCATCAATATCAAAAGCTGAGGTTTAAAGTTGATTTTATTTGATTTCACAACTCCAGATAATGTAATTGTTCTGTAAACAAGTAGCTCATCATTCAAAAATGCAGGCAGCTGAGCAGTATATATTCCAGGCCAATCTGAAGGGGAGAAAAAAGTGCAATTGGCAATGTGTGCAGTTCTTTATGTAACAGGCCAAATTGATGTTATAAAATCCTATTACCAAATGAAAGCACGAGGACATAATATAGGACTGGAATTTCTGATCTGTATTAACTTCTTTCTACAAAAAAGTTACCTGTATGTATGAATTGCTATGAATGTATTAATGATAAAATCCATCAATGTATTAAATCCAATACCCAGGTTGAATTTTGGTCTTCCAAGTTACCTCCTATCTTTCACAACAAACACAGCTTTTGTTATAGCAATAGCAATTTTGTACACATCGCAAAGAACAGTTCCTCTAATTAGGGATTGATTGAAATACAATGATTTCCAGAAGAAAACCCTAAATTAGAGGCAACTGCATCTTATTTGGTCAGAAGCACCTAAATAGTATTTTTGTTTTAAAATTCTTTGTTTCTTCTCCACTAAATCAGATTATTAAGCCAGATATGAAGCATATATACAGTTAATTTTAGAATGCAAACTCATCTAATGTTACTGGAGCTGTACCTATCTGATAATGCAGTGACATTTTGCCAGTAATGATCCTTTAATATATCCTAAATGCTTTTCCATGATGTGGCTCTCTAACAAAATGAAAAAAATTTAACTCGAAGGACACAAATAGTATAGAATCTATTATCCTAACAGATTAATCATAGATAGAAAACAGAAATTGAAACTCCATTCTCAGATCAATGTTTATACATTTTTAAAAATTACATTATCACTCATTTTATGAAGATGCCAAAGGCTGCCATTAATAAATTGATTTCATAATTTACATGATTTATTTTTGTGCAGCCAGTTCAAATTTGGCCCATTTAAAGCGTGATATATTTGAGCATATACCTTATTTTCTTATAAGATATTAATGAAGGTATAATAGTATACAAAGGTATAAGATATATTAACATCACCAATATTGTGCATGTTTATACATTTCTTATGTATATTAATGTACAATGCATATCATTTATAATCAGTTATAACTGACAGATTTGAACATAATTGCTCATAGTGACTTATGATAAATCAAAAAATCCCTCCATTTTTTACAGAAAAGTGTCACAGAAGTTCATGTTTTGTTCATTTATAAGTTACAACTTACTAATATTAATATGTATTATCTGGCAGTGTATTTAAAAAGAAGAGAAAATAGTAAAAAAATCATTTACATTCATCTTGATACATACAATTCAGATCCTGGAACAAGCACCTCTGCAAATCTGACCCATTTATACTTTTGATGTCATCTTCCCTTTTATCCCTAGCCCTTTCATTCTGACCTTTCCAGCAAAGTAATAGAAAATCTTAAAGAGTAAGCAGGGAAAATGTTCAGACTAAATATCACTTTACAAAACCTCTTCTGTCTAGCAGACTATTATTACATAGCAGCCAAGTTTGAGATTGCTGGCTTTGGTGAAATTCAGGAGAATAAGATGGTGCTTGTAAGATGCTGAATTTAACTTTATTGACGATACAAAGTAATCTCATGAAGACTTTCAGTCTAGAATACTGTATTAAATGCAGCCAGGTGTCACCAAGAGCATGTAACTGACATTTCAGTGAAGTATTCCCCAGAATTTTTAGTTCACATCATTCAGAGCTGTATAATTGAGAATGGGACAGGTGGAAGCCTTTATAAGTGCCAGGGGTACTAGCTGGTCTACTGTAGCTTCGTTACTCAGGGGAAAGTATTTACTCCAACTCATAAAAGATTCCACAACATTTATTTTTTAAGTTTAATCAGGAGGAGGAGGAGAAAGAGATAGAATAAAAAAATAGAACAATATAAAGCCTGAGAGATTAAAGAGGTTTATGTTTCCTAAAAAAACAACAGACTATATAGCAGATGGTCATCTCCAGCAGCAGTTCCATAAGTTTTAAGGTGGGCACATTTACAATCACACTCAAATCATAATCTGTTCCAATTGTACATGATCTGAAAACCATCAATAGATGACTTTAGATATGAAGACAGACTTTTAACAATTTGAGATTCGAGTAGACTTGAATAATTAACACAAGGACATTCAGTTGGATCAAAACAAAAAAGTAATGAAGATACTATTTTAAAATTCTGTCAAGACACTTTCTAAGGTACTATTCTTGTTAAAATCTGATATTATTTTGTACTACTGTAAAAAATACATGGTGGTTACCAACTACTGTTTCACATTGTATTACTGATGATTGCCATAAAAAACCTGGGTCTAATAACAAAACAATAAACTCTGGATAACTGTTATCACACTCTTTCTATTCAGGAAACCTAATTTATCAGCCTCCATGTACTCAAAATACTTGAACCTTCGCGCGTCAGAATTTCAATGCACACACATAAACTTTCCCAAAGGGATCCAGCTGCTTTAATATTTCAGGGAGGAAAAGGATAGGTCCAAGTTCTTCAGCTTCTTTCTAGGGCCAAGGTGATGTGTTCTTAATAGTATCATCTCTCTGCATTGAATAAGGAAGAAGTGCTCAGTCTTGGCAAATGTTCTGTCACATTCACCAAGTACTACAACCCTTTGCTTGTGTACAAACACTTCCAATATTATAAAAATAAAATTGCTGTCCATACATGCATAGGAAAAGTTAGTGAGCCTCCCCATGATGGGACAACTTTAAATGGTTTATAAAGCAGCTCCTCTGAATGCTTTAACAGTTGAGGTCTCTTCTTTTAGTTGACATTTTTATCCACTGGACTTGCTCTTTCCTGTTTTCTTCTCCTTGTAGAAATTTATTCTGTCAACTCCTTTGGTAATGACTTTTTGTTGTTGTTGTTTTGTGTAATAAATCTTTTTGAAAAGCTGAAATATGGTCTCTCACTGCTGCAAACTATTTTTTTTCTTCAAGTACCATTACAAACCTGTATGCTGCAAATATATGCCAAATTGTTTTCAAGCAAGAACAAAAACATGCCACAAGTACTGCAAGTCATTATTGCCTTGTCATGTCCATTTATGTTCACCTCTGCTTCTCAAGGCACCACGAATAGAAATGTTTTTATTTCTTGTTCCCATCCCAGCTCTCATATTAGCCAAGCACATTGTTGACTTAGAAAAAAAAATGTTGAGAATCTCCTGTTTGAACTCCATCACCAAATTCTTGTTAGCTGTCCTTGTTCATTTGTTTAGTAAACTCATTCCAAAAAACAAGCCTTTGTTTCTTATTTGGAAATAATAATTCAATCAATCACATTGGATAAACAGTAATTCTTAGGACATACACACAGTCTCAAAACATACAGTTTTACAAATCATTCTCTCTATCTTGTATTTTGATGATCTCCACTGCCAAATTCAAGTAACCTAATGTGGAACATCACATGAAATCTATCATTTAAAGTGAAGTCTTTTGAATGGATTATATGTTTTTATGGAAAGTGTTAATTTCTTGATAGAATAGAATAGAATAGAATATAATAGAATAGAATAGAATAGAATAGAATAGAATAGAACTGGACGGGACGGGACCTTGGAGGTCTTCTAATCCAGCCCTCTGCTCAAGCAGGAGAACCTATACTGTCTCAGACAGGTGAATGTCTAGTCTCTTCTTAAAAATCTCCAGTGATGGAGCACCCACGATTTCTGAGGGTAAGCTGTTCCACTAGTTGATTGTCCTCACTGTTAGGAAGTTTCTCCTTAATTCCAGGTAGCTTCTCTCTTTGATCAGTTTCCAACCATTGTTTCTCGTCCTTCCCTCTGGTGCTTTGATGAACAACCTGGCCCCCTCTGCCTTGTGGCAGCCCCTCAGATACTGGAATACTGCTATCATTTCTCCCCTATTTCTTCTTTTCTTTAGACTAGCCAAATCCAAGTCCCATAGCCGTTTTCGTATGTTTTACTCTCCAAACCCAAGCTCTAGAAAAATCTGATCACAAACCCAAACTCTGGCTCAGGTACGTAGACGACACCTTCATAATCTGGCCACATGGGAAAGAAAAACTGGACAACTTCCTCACACACCTCAACAGCCTACACCCCAAAATACAGTTCACCATGGAAACAGAAGCTAATAACCAACTTCCCTTTCTGGATGTCCTAGTCTA
>NW_015386878.1:197849-199372 GCF_001527695.2 Protobothrops mucrosquamatus
GCTGTGTTCTGATTGGGTGGAGGTGTGTTCTGATTGGTTAAGGAGCCTGGCTGTGCTCTGATTGGATGGGGGGTTCGCTGTGCTCTGATTGGATGGGGGAGTGTTCTGTTTGGGTGGGGGCTTTGTTGTGCTCAGGTTAGTTTGAGTTGCAGGGGGATTTAAGATGGTGAGCTTCATTGCTGTTGTTTGGCTTCGTGTTTGTGGTCGTGCCACATCTTTATGGTGGGTGTCAGTTTGCTTCATGTATGGATTGGAGGGGTTTAAAAGAAATGTCTTTAAAAATGTGATCCCTAGGTAGTTCCATATTAAAATCAGTGAGCGAACACGAGCACCAGGGAATATGGTAAAATAATTTAATATTAAAATTACTAATTAAAATGCCAATTAAAACGCCTAGCTTTCGTCAGCTATCTGCCGACGTCCTCAGGGCTCAAAATGTCAGTCCATGGGAGAGTCACCTACAATCATAGGGGCCAAGCTTCCGTCGGATCCTTCCGACATCCTCAGGGCACAAAGTTAATCAATGGGAAAAGCATTTATAAATAAGCCGACGCCTGCATCCGGGCCCTAGATCTCGTAACAGGGCCGTGATAACCAATCATTGTAACATCCTCATTAACCCCTTTAACTATCCTTCTATCCTTATTTGTGCTGCATTTCCATGTCAAACCACCATGGGGACGTTTCGCCTCATTAAGTTTATAATCACTCTCTAGATGTTTCCTCTCATCTCGGATGGAGTGTCTTTTACAGTTCATCGTCTCCCCTTGTTGAAAATCATCCTTCCCACCATCCCATTTATCCATATGGGGTTCTGACACAGAGGCACCTTCCTCCAGTTTATCAGAAGGTCTCCCTTGCCATCATATCATTGGGAGACCATCTTTAGGAACCTCATCAAGACAATTGGATGCCTCTATATAACCCTTTCCCTCACCCCCCTCTCCAATCCTATGTAATCCTAATGACAGGAACGTTGTACAACGTCCCTTTGTAGGGCCGATTACCCGCTCCCGTGCAGTTGCTCTACGGAAGTGCCAAACCCCGGTGGAGAGAGAGAGAGAGGGGGTGGGGGTCTATGGTATGAGAGGGAAAGGGGGAAGACCGAAGAAAGGGAGAGGCATGCCTATGGAACAAGAAATAGGCAGGAAGGAGAGAGTGGGTGTGGAGCGATCGTGTGAAATAGGCATGACCCAGGTAGATCAGCTCATTGGAATGAGAACGGAATTAGAACGGCGATTGGCCATTGGAGCGTCACGACAGCACCTATGGGCCGGGTGCAAAGGTGGCCGTAATATAAGAAGTGCCCTCCCATTGACCGACACGGATCCCTGAAGATGCCGGCAGAAAAGCCGGTGAAAGCTTGGGTCATTATTTATTAAAACCTTTTTAAACTTTTAAAGGGTTTTGTTTTCCTGGTGCTCATTTACGTTTGTATGCTTTTATCATGAACACTCCCAGGAATCAATTGTCGGTTTTTAGCATTGTTTTTAATATATATATATATATATATATATATATAT
>NW_015386878.1:200344-239405 GCF_001527695.2 Protobothrops mucrosquamatus
TCAGTCAGACATACCCTTCCGAGATTCGAACCTGGGCTGTCTGCATGTTAAGCAGAAGCATTAGTCCTCTATGCCACAGGCTCTTTCTCACTTTGTTAGCTACAAGAGACAGGGGAAGAGAATGAGTGCTTTTTGAACACCCTGTCAGCCTAAATATGGGAGAGAGAGAAGTCTTTTGCCTGCATCAGCTCAATCCAAACAAAATAACTAACTTGTCAAATGTAGAAAAATAAGTAAGAAAGTATCTATAAAGCATTTCAAATATAGAATTGATTTAAACATATACAGAGTAGAAAGGAAAACAAATTCTTACATGGGCAGAAGCATATGGTAACAGCTGTATTTTGTCCCGGATAGAGAATTCCAGTATGTAAACTAAATTTGAAGATACCATCATCTACGGCTTTGCCTGCTCCATCAAGATCAAATCGCCAAGTAAGCTGTTTCTTTGAGATGTTTTTCAAATACAGTTTCTGCAGAAAGACATGAGGTAAGCCACATGATATAAGATGGGCTACTTTATGAATAATTAATGACACCAAAAAGACCTACCATCAAAAGATTTATGTATGTCCTCCAAATTTCAGGCATATTTTTTCCAAATTATGAGTGTCATTGAAAAATACCAGAGTTATAATATTGTGCAAAATAGTAGTGGGGTGTTCGGATTGCTAATTAAAATGAGCGATGTAAAAGTGACATATGCAAAAGATGTGTCTGCATGAATTTTGAGCTGTACGAACAAATTACTCATTTGATACGCATGTAATAAATAGAAAAAAATGCTATGCTCAGAATCAAGGTTTTAGAAATCCAAACAAAAGATATTTCAGACTCATTTCTGATACAAAAGATACTTCAACTTTACTGAAGGAGCACTGATCAGGTCACTTTTGAAGCAATAATGCCCAAAGAGAAGGCTTTTCCTATCTCTATGGCAGTTGTGAGAATTGAACTGTTTCATTCTACTGTTGGATTTCCTCCAAGATGGCATGCTGAGTGAAGGGCAATGTTTCCCCTGTCGATAAACAGTTGATTTTGCCACCAAAGTGGGTTCCTAGATCTGAATGGGCAGCTAAAAACGGCCCAAGATTTTGATGATGACAATGGCAACAACAACAACAACAACAATAATAATAATAATAATAATGGAATTGGAGGGGAACTTGGAAGTCTTCTAGTCCAACCCCCTGCTCAGGCAGCAAGCCCTACACCATTTCAGACAAATGGTTGCCCAGTCTCTTCTTAAAAACTTCCAGTGTTGGAGCATTCACAACTTCTGGAGGCCATTTGTTCCACTGATTAATTGTTCTAACTGTCAGGAAATTTCTTCTTAGTTCTATTTTGGGTGTCTCCTTGATTAGTTTCTATCCATTGCTTCTTGTCCTGCCTTCAGGTGCTTTGGAGAAAAGCTTGACTCCCTCTTCTTTGTGACAACCCGAGATATTGGAACACTACTATCATGTCATCCCTAGTCCTTCTCTTCATATATATATATATATTACTTTGTTACAATATATCTTACTCCTGTCTTTGAAAGGAACCGTTTATGTCTATTTATGAATGCCCAGTTACAGGACTGTATTAAAAATGCAAACAATGTACCAACTTAAAGATAAAGCCCTCTGGGAAGCCTTTAGGGGAAAAATTACTCTTTAACCTGTAAGTTTAAACTGAAGACTTTGGTAAAAAGTTTGATAACGTAACAATGGTTTTAAATCTATCTAAAGAGGATATTCAGACACAATCAACTATAGCCAAACCAAGCTCACAAGTGGATAGATTGGAATCTAAACTGCTGTTGGCAGATTTAAAGGAGAAGCAGCTTGGTTTGGAAACTGTAGGTTTGTTGGAGAAGGCTGAAGGGGATATGGCTTCTACAGATTCTACAGACACTTGATTTCCTTATTGATAGATCCCAGGTTGTGTGAGTTGAAAAGAAAGTTACCAATTCCATCTCCTTGAGTATAGGTTCTCCACATGGCTGTGTCCTGAGTCTGCTACTGTTCACCTTGATGACCCACGACTGCGGTGCCAAATCTGCTACAAAACATATTGTGAAGTATGCAGACACGGCAGTGGTGGGTCTTATCTGGGATGAAAATGAAGATGCTTATAGGGAAGAGGTGAATATAAAAGTAACCTGGTTCTAAATGTTGATAAAACAAAGGAGATCATTGTAGATTTTAGAAAGAGCCGGCATAGTCATACTCCACTCAGTATCAAGAATGCAGCTATAGAGGTGGTCAACAGTATTAAGTATCTGGGAGTGCAGATAACTAACAATATGAATTGGTCTCTCCACACGTCATCCTTAGTGAAGCATGCAAACCAGCGTCTGCATTTCCTGCGTCGGATGAGGAGAGCACATCTTTCTCCTTCTGTCCTGGCCACTTTTTACAAAGGCGCAATTGAAAGCATTTTAACAAACTGCATCACTGTCTGGTGTGGTGGCAGCAGATAGAAAGTCCATACAGAGAATGGTAAGGACAGCCGAGATCATAGGAAGCTCGTTTCCTGGTATTCAGGATGCTGCTTATAAGGCCGTACTCAGCGTGTGGTCCTCAATGGAACCACATCTACATGGAGGGAAGTGTGTAGTGGGGTGCCCCAGGACTCTGTTTTGGGCCCAGTGCTCGTCAACATCTTCATCAACGATTTGGACGAGGGGATAGATGGGGAAATCATCAAATTTGCAGACAACACCAAGCTGGCAGGAATAGCCAACACTCCAGAAGACAGGCTTAGGATACAGGAGGATCTGGACAGACTTGAACACTGGGCGCTATCTAACAAAATGAAATTCAATGGTGAAAAAGTAAGGTTCTACATTTAGGCAAGAAAAAACAATTGTACAGGTATAGTATAGGGGGTACCTTGCTCAATAGTAGTAACTGTGAGAGGGACCTCGGAGTCCTAGTGGACAATCACTTAAATATGAGCCACCAGTGTGCTGCAGCTGCCAAAAAGGCCAACACAGTGCTAGGCTGCACTAACAGAGGGATAGAATCAAGATCACGTGAAGTATTAATACCACTTTACAATGCCTTGGTAAGGCCACACCTGGAATACTGCATCCAGTTTTGGTCACCACGATGTAAAAAAGATGTTGAGACTCTAAAAAGAGTACAGAGAAGAGCAACAAAGATGATTAGGTCTCTTCAGCCTTCTCCAACAAACCTACAGGCTAAAACATATAAGGAACAGTTGCTGGAATTGGGTATGTCTAGTTTAACGCAAAGAAGGATGAGGGGGGACATGATAGCAGTGTTCCAATATCTCAGGGGCTGCCACAAAGAAGAGGGAGTCAAGCTATTCTCCAAGGTGCCTGAAGGCAGGACGAGAAGCAATGGATGGAAACTGATCAAGGAGAGAAGCAACTTAGAACTAAGGAGAAACTTCCTGACAGTTAGAACAATTAACCAATGGAACAACCTGCCTCCAGCTCAAAGAAGTGGTGAATGCTCCAACACTGGAAGTTTTTAAGAAGAGACTGGACAGCCATTTGTCTGAAATGGTATAGGGTTTCCTGTCTGAGCATGGGGTTGGACTAGATGACTTCCAAGGTCCCTTCCAACTTTTATTTTTATTATTATTATTATTATTATTATTATTAGTAGTAGTAGTAGTAGTAGTAGTAGTAGTAGTAGTAGTAGTAGTGAGCTCAAAGCTATGTTAGAGACCACACATACGCACTTCATGGTCTGTTTTTGTTGCTCCCCTCTGGGAGGAGGTTTTGAAATATTTCTAGCAGGGCTATCTGATTCTGTAATAGCTTTGTTCCCTATGCCATCTGTCTGGTAAAATCTCAAGATTCGTTTTTCTCACCATGCACATACATAACCCGAACTAAACTATTGTTTCTCTGTGTCTTATAATATGTGTGGGTATACGCATAATTCTGTATTTATTTATTTTTGTCATATTTATGTAGGAGGTAGTGACCCTTTGAGAGCTGTAGCAAATTTCATTTTAATGTATGCCAATTAGTGTACATTCAAAGTGACAATAAAGTTATTGTTCTATTCTAGAATTGGAGTTAACAGAATCGAGTGATCAACTGGACTTTCTAAAGAAGAATGATGGTAATTGGGGAATGGACTTACTNTGGACTTACTATATCTAACTGGAAAATAATTTCAATTGGACTTTTTTGAGAAAATGGATCGACAACAGAGGTTTATGATTTAGGGAGAAAAGATACAATTGTTGGGAAAGTTCTCAACCAAAATCTTAAGGAAAATTTTTGTTATTAAAAATCAAAGAAGGATCTTTGATCCCAAACAGATCAGAGACAATGATTGCAGTGATTTATGATAGATAAGAAGCTGTTGTAGACTTTCTACAAGTTAAATACAATAATAGATTGTTAACAGATGGCTCTGAATTTTAACTTTGCCATTTGTTCCCATTAACTACTTTGCCTGTTTTTTACTTTTCTCTTTTTTAATGTACATTTTTTCTTTCCTATCTAATATTTTGTTCATCCTTGTTTGTTTTTATAACATTTCTTTCTCTCTCTTTCTCTGTCTTTTTTGAGTTTTTATTTTACCTTAATTTTCTGAATAAAATAAAATTTTATTCAAGGGGGGAAAAAACAGATGTAAATGCAATAAATATACATTTTTCCTGGAAAAAATGACCACTATTCAGCATTAATTTGAAATAATTCTAAACTGTGCTTAATAGGAAAAAAGAGAAAAAAGGGTAATAAAACTTTTCTCCTATCTTTGGCCACATCAGAGGACTGAATCTAAGGCATGACTTAAGGCTTATAAATTTGATTAGTAACTTAGCCTTAGGTTTCAGTGAGGTCTTTCAGTTTAAATTTTAATCTGCAAGTAGATTAATCCTGTACTCTATATTCTGTAACATATATTTAATTTATTTTAGATATAAAGAAGCACTATAATTTTTAGTGTATATATATATCTGTGTATGATTGTGTGTGGTATGTTTTTATTCTGCCATCATACAGGAAATCAAAAGCAGACATAGAATCTAAAAGAAAATATACAGAAATAGTGTGAGCAAAAATTACCAGCATTTGAATTACTAATTCTTGTTTGAAAACACTACATAAACAGAACTTCAGAACAACAGTGTGGCACAATTAGAAGTATCCACACTTCCCTATAATATGTACCAACCTTTATATTACTGCTGTCACTTATAACACCCATGTTGATACATTTTACACTATGTTGAAAGGTGAGCTCTAAAGGATAAATATTCAGTGGCGGCTGTAACACTGTAGAAACAAACAAACATAGACAACTATTTTAACTTCAAGATTTATTAAACTACACATGGATTAAATCTGGATGAAATCAGTAATTTTGACTAGAATTGGAAAATCTTCAAATCAAACAAGACTCAATAAAGAATCCAGATTTCAAAAGTTTGGCTGATTTGAAATGGCAAGAAATACACTCAGTACATGAACAAAACTGAATATATCTTTCCTCAGCTTACTATATAGAGAAAACTTCAGGGTACCCTGATGGGGAGATAAAATTGAAGCTCTATCCAGACCTGTATAGGTTTGCCAAATTAAGTTAGCACTCAAGATAGAAAATTCTCGTAACATTATCTCATAACATTACAAATAGGGCTCTGGTCTGGAATTGCGGCTGAGTACAGCAAAATTAACATGAAAACGTATGCAATAATTTAAATTAGGTATTCTTGATGAAAGGTCTTTGAAGAGATTTTAGGAGGATGGATGGGAAAAAATTAAAACTTTATTTTCAACAACTTATAATTGAAATTTAGCTTTTCATTCAATAATGTATGTAGGCAAGAAAGTAATTTATGACATCTAGATTCCAAAATTATTTGCTAACTTGTAAATCTCAATATCTAAAATTATTATGCCCAACAAAGGGTATTCTTTTGTTATTGATTTATGGATTAATAATCATATATATTACTGTACTATCCTGTTATGTATTTTTAATAAAACTATGTTTGAGTACAATTGGTTTCCCTTGTAATACAATCTATACCTATGTATTTTATTTTATGCATTTAAATACATATTTCTAAGAAAGTTCTTAGATTCTCAAAATCATAAAAAGATTAAATAAATCTCAATTTAAAGCATCCATATCTATTTTTGTTGTAAAGAACAACTCACAAATTCTCCAAAAAGCAGGTTGTTAAATTTGGAACTCATACTCCTGATAATGTCACTGTGACCATTCAGACTTTGAGGCCCAAATATTTTTGGTACAGGCTAAAATGTTTGATTACTCTGTTATAGTACATTGATTTGCTCTAAAAGTGAAACTACAAAATCTTGTGGATCTTGGGAGCAGGTAGGGGAGGCAATGGATGGATCAGGAAAATGGTCAATGCCTCATTGTGGAAAAGGATGGTGCTCTCTGACCTGAAAGAGGCAATGGTACACTCCATCATGAAGAAGACATCTCTGGATTTAGACATGCTAGACAACTAACATCCAGTGTCCAATCACTTGCAAACCACCCTATAGAATGCAGTTTATCTGGATTTTTTTCATCCAGAATTCAGGCCTAGGCATGAAACAGAAACCATACTGGTTATAGTGTTGGGTGAGATCCTGTGTGAGAATATGGATGCATACCTCTTTATCTTTTTAGATCTCTCAGCAATGTTTGATTTCATTGTATCTCTACAGGGCACTACAGAGTGTGAGAGTGATTCTGCTCCTTCCTAAGTATTCCTTTCTCTTCTAATATTCAGGATGGTTTTTTAAGTGCATCTTTTTTTGTAATATATTTTATTGCTTTTTTTTAATTTTTAAGATACATCTTTGAGGACTGAGGTAAGAATGGAAGTTGTATGTGCATTGGGATAAAACTGTCTGCTTTGGTATTAAAAGGTGCATTGTTTTTAGAAAAATAATAGCATTATGTTGAATTTATATTTAGTTGTATTTATTATTACCATTATTGATACATTTGATCATTTTGCTAATGTTTTATGTATATATTGAATGCTTTGCATTAAGTTGCATAGAGTCTCATGTCTAAAGCAGCATAGAAGCATGAAAAATAAATAAATATATAAAAAAGGAATGAATACTCATTCTGACTTACAAAGCTCAACAAAATTTGGTACTCTAGTAGCTACAGGACAGTTGATTTCAAAGAGGTCTTATCTGTCTAATGTATTTATCCTAAATAAATATACTAATAGTTCCTCTCCCATCATAAATTCAGGAGACAGAAAGGAATGACTGCTTTGGGGTAACAATGGACACCCTCTAGACCAAGGGCGTCAAACTTGCAATGTCACGTGATGTGTCGCGACATATCGTGACTTTTTTTCCATTGCCAGCAATGGGGTGGTCGCAGTTTCACCACAACACATCCGGCCCATGGGCCGGCAGTTTGACACCCCTGCTCTAGACCATCCTCCCACTGCAGACCAGGAGGACATCTTCATTTGTGACCTTCAGGACGACTGGAAAAACAGGGTGTTGTGGGGGGGATAATTGGTCACAGCATGTCTATATCATTATCAGCTTTATTGTATTATGGAAGATGTGATCTTCAAAACTACTATTTAGGGTATGTTACTTGGTTTATTGATTTATTATGTCATTTTATTATACTGTACAGAATCATAGGTCCTTGTGAAATGTAGCAGCATATGATATAGAAAATAAAAAGATCTGAGTAGATATCTCAATAATACTTCTGCTAGAGTGATAAAGGTGGAACCACTACAAGGTATTCCTTCTCTAAGCTCCTTGAAATTATTGTATAACATAGTCAATGATCACTTAAAAGACCCATAAATATCAACTGGGTCACACTTCTCTTGTTTTTGTCTCTCAGTTCAGATCATTCATCTGGTAATCAAGAACATCTCAAGTCTGAATCCACACAGAAAGTATCTAGATAATACAGAAATTTTCACTCAGGCCCTGGTTATCTCCTGTCTGAACTACTGCAATGAGCTTCATATGGGACTGCCCTTGAAAAGTATTGAGAAACTTAAGCTAGTGCAGAATGCAGCCACAGGAACAATTCTAGATGCCCCCAAAAGGGTGCATGTAACACTTTTGCTCTGAAAACTACATTGGATAGCTTGATTCAGGGTCCAATTCAAGATATTGGTTGTGATCTATAAAGCCCTACATGGTATGTGCTCAGGCTACCTTTGGAAACATCTTCATCTCACTACATTGGCCCATTCCACCTTCCTTCCAGGCAAGGAAGATATGTTGCAGATACCATCAGCTAAAGAATTTTGACAGGTGGGGTTTAGAAAGACAGCCTTCTTTGCTGTCACCCTCGACCCTGTGGAATATTCTCCCCCTGGAGGTAAGGCACACACCACAAGGCTCTGTGGCTTCATCTGGGAAGCCAAGAGGAGTACACAGGTTGGATTGCACCCTGGGAGCCCTCTCTTCACCTTTTTAACTAATTTTTAACAAGGTGCAATCATCCTTGCCTCCTTTTAAATTCTATTTTTTATTTTTATTTTTTAAATTCTTATACATTATTTTTATATTTTATTGTACACCACCCAGAGCTCCTCTCTGAGGGGGATGGGCAATTCAAAAATGTGAATAAATAAATTCTTAAAAAAATATCTTAATTTAGATTTGTCCATTTTATCACATTTTATCACATTTAAAATTTATTAAAGGATGTTCTGTATATACACATCCAGGGCTTTTTTTGTCATAGAACGCCCAGAACGGAGTTCCGGCACCTTTTTTGGATGGAACCTTGTAGGATAGGCAAGGCGGGTTGTATAATGTGTGTGAGTTCCGGCACCTTTTTTTTTTTTTTAACAAAAAAAGCACTGTACATATCTGTATTTACCTCTGAGGCTTACATACCAGTTGCTTGCACTTTGCATTCTTGAGTAGGTATAGTCAATGATTGAGGTCGAGGAACAACCATATGCTTTGCTGAACTAGCAGAATTTAACTTTTTTGAAGTATTTGTGGAACACTGAGCTTCATCAGCATTAATTTTTATTGGAAGAATAAAGTCATAGGCTGCCACCTAGAGGATGAATATAAATTTATAATTTTCTTATTGCTAACAATACAAATGTTTGAATACCAGAAACCAGCAAAGTTTGTATTCAGGCAGTAGTCAATTCATATTCCCAAAATACTAAGAAAGAAAAGTCATTCCACAAAGAAATGAAATTAAGATTAAAAAGATTGTAAATGGAAATATAGTTCTAAAAATTAGAAAAAAACCTATTGTTTGGTGAAAAACTAAATTTGTGGCCTTTATTCCGCCAAATATACAAAGAATTTCTTGCAACTTGACCTATATAGATAAATTTTAAGAGGAAGTACTATGAAAATTATCTCAAAAGCAAGTAAATAGTATAAAAGATTATGTGCTCCATGAATTATCATTCCATGCAATGAAAGAAGTTAAAGTTAATAGCACTTTAAATAGAACTTGGAAGTTTATCAGCAGGTATTGCAAAAGAACTAGATCCACTGGGACTGCTGCGTTCTGCCCAAAGTTTTCAAACAATATTTGAGGATAGCCCTCAGAACGTATGTTGCACTTTACCATTGTTGCATTTCTAGAAGTTTAGGCTTTATTCTTTTTAAAAAGTTAATTTTCTAAAGTTTTATTCTTTTGAATCTGAAATAATGGTTCAAGATTGAATCTCAGTAGAGGAAAGAAGACAATCCATCAAATGCAACTGAAATGCCACATTCCTAACCTCTGCTTTTTTAACAGTAGCATCTGATTGAGTATATTGGAAATATAAAACTGCTCTTATATTAAAGAACGACAAACTATCTGCATTCAGTTTCAATTTGTTCATTGTCTTCTACCTATCCCTGCTTCCAGAAGCAAGTTACAAATAGTAATAGCAGGGCCAGTAGAGTTAAAGAAGTATAGGTTAAATATCAGTGGTATTGTGGTGTTATGTTGTACTAATTATTTGTTCTGTATTGTATTTATTCGTACACTGGTGATACCAAACCTATAACTTCAGACAATTTATCTTTATATAGATGAATATACATCCTAATATAGCAGATATAACATTTTGAACACGGTTGAACATGGAGTTCCAGGGATAATTTTCTTAGAACTGTTTTCTACAAAAAACAAAGTGGAGTGAAACCAGTTCAAAATAATAGTAGAACTGAGATAATGAAACAAGAAATCTGGCTTAGCAAAATATCAAAAGCTACTGTATAGAAAAACATTCTATTTATCCTCAGGGATAATTTGCCATAAAAATTAAAACAGACTCAGTTGACATATATAATCAAATTTAAAAGGAGAAAAAGTAGATGCGTCACACATAAAAATATTTTATCAGCAAAAAATAGAAAAAAACTAAACAGTGCCCTATTACTGCAGACTCACCAATAAAAGAAATGTAATTTTTCTTTTTAAAAAGCAGCCCTCTCTCACTCTCTCTCCCCAATGATTCATTAATTACCAGAATTACTTGTATCAATTATAACAAATGTCCAGATGGCCTATAGTAGGTTTGAAGTACAATAGTGATAGGAAGGAAATCAAAACCATTTGCTGGGATAATTATGAATGAGCATCCAATCATCTTTTAAGTGTCTAAGATTATAATGACTTGAAAGTTCAAGTTATATTAAAATCAAATTATATAAATAATAGAATCTAAACAAATCTCTATTGGAGAATCTTTACCTAAAGCAAAAAAGGATAAAAAAATAACACTTAGAAAATGGAATGTAATTTTGATGTGCAGCTGTTTTAGTTAAATGTGCTTCTGCTAAGAGTGAAGAACTAAATATCAGTGCAGATTTAAATAATGCCATTAAGAAAATAAGAGCTGCATGCCACCTTTTCTTTTTCTTTAATGGGATGATCTGTCTTCAGCAGACAGTTTAAATAATGATATATTATAACTATACTTGCATTTCTAGTTAAAAATTACAGATTGCACTTCGGCTGTAAATAAACCCTTCCTTAAAACAAAATTGTTAAGCCTTTGTATTCAGGAGTGAACATAGGTGTCAGGCTTCATCAAGTCCAATCCTGGAAGTAGATGATTCACAAGCAGGACAGATGCAAAGATATAACTCTCAATCAAATCATTTTTTTAAGATACCAGATGTCAAAAAAGCAGATTCAAAGCCCTTCATTTCAGATCTTGCTCAATGTAACCTTCACACAAGAACCATGAGAGTTATTAGTCATCACCATCCCACCACTAGCCACTTTCTTTCTAAGATTAACTATATACCATCACCCCCTGATTGAATGCCCAACCAGAAGAACAATAGGTCAAGAGGCTATGAAGGACTGCATTATTCTAGCCAGCTAGCAATTAACTGATTAATGTAACAAATAATAATTCTCAGATTTGCTTATTTTACTCATGATGAAAGTTGGTGCTTCAGATCTCCACCACCATAACCAAAATTCATCTTCCTGAGGATCATTAGAATGAGGCATTGAGAAAAATGATGGCAGCAGGGAGGGAGGTGAAGTGACCTCACACCTCAAGTTATCCATCCACTTCAGCTTTTATCAATACCTTGAGAACTGTTACTACTGGCAAAATAAAATCAGATAGATTAGAGTTATTTCTATCATCCTAGAAAAATCAGCTCTCATTTAGGAATATCCATCAAAAAGTGAGAAAAGAGGGGAGAGGAAACAAGACAATCTTCCTTAAAAATGAACAATGACTGAGAAAATTCATAGGTGATTGCCCTAAAAGGCTGTTATAATTGATTCTAACTAAAAAAAATGGCAAGAGTACAATGTATTTTCTAAGAAACAATAATTCCACTATTCTGAGACTTCTGGTCTTGCATTGTAGCTCCGCAGCTGATGGATTGTGGGGCTCTGCACCCCACGGCTAGTTTTGCCCTGCCAGGGGACCCTAAATGGGTTGAAGGTTGCCCTGGAGAGGCAACGAAGGAGAGGTTCCCCGCTGATTGCAGAATGATGGCGGTTGGTCCATTTGATCCGGGGGAAGTCCTCCAACCCGGCAGGAGAAAGGCTAGCCACGCCTTGCTGATTAGCCCAAGCTACCGACAGCCGAAGTCCAAAAGTGCTAACCAGAACAACTGTGAACAACATACTTGGAATTGGATGAGAATATCGATCTTCTCTTTCCTATTTCGTAACTGATTTCCTGGAAAAGATCCCCAAGAAGCAAAAAATCTTCTGAAAGTGAGGAGGGGACTACACCCCTACCCTTCCATAGACAGAAACGGTGAATTAATGTTTATGGGGGACAGAAATATATTGAAATGAAGTTAATAATACTACAGTCTGGATAAATCTGAAAATTATGAAAACTGTTAAAGATTCCGTATCTGAGAGAGTATTGATGAAATTATAAGAAAATAATTCTCTGTCTTAAAAGTTGGAAAATGAATAGCTACTGACATCTAGTGGAGGATTAGAACATAAAACTACAGCTGCATTGACTCAGAAATTGGCAAGACACCCAGAAATAGAGAAAACTTGTTATTTTGAACCTCAGAGACTTTTAGCCAAATAAAGAACAGCTGGGAACAGAGGAAAGAAAATATACAGGGCCATCTACTACAGAGTGAGAACCACATTTGTTTTAAAAACTGTTGACCTTCTGGGATTATAAATACTTACTAAACTGTGATTTTTAAGCTCAATAATTGTTTGCAGAGAAAGAAAAACTTCGACTTTTGGCTAATCTTCTAGGGGGAATTTACTGGAAAACTCTTAAATGGCTAAACATTCTGGACTGCAATTTTGGCTGGTTGATAATCGTAAGACCTCTGAACAGAAGAACTGTTATAAAACACTGCTTTCAATGCTGATTTGACAATTGGAAATGCACTGGATTACAAAAACCATATATAAAGGTAAGAACTATATAAGATTTGGTTGTTTGGATTTTAAGATTGGCTGGTTTGACGAGACTAATCATAGACACTATGGTACCGGTGAAAGACTATATGGAGGGGGGAGACAAAATGGCTGTTGCATAGCTATCTAAAAGTAACAGGAAATCACACCTAATGTTCCCTTCTGAAGGCCCCAACCTGGAACATCAGAGATCTGCAGGACCAACACTCCAAGGCAAGGCAAATACTTTCCAGGAGGAAATGTATGCAATGCTGCGACAGATTCAAATGACAATTGTTACAAACTATGATGAGATTAAAAACAACTTTGATGACATAAATGAGCACATCTTCAACCTAAAGTTACAATTAAAAAACTCTCAGAAAACGACAATAAATAATGAACAAACAAATCAGATAACAGAACATAAACCAGAGGAAAGTGACCCAAATAGGGAAGCTACCAATGAAGAGAACTATAGCTTAATACAAACAAAAGAAAATCTGCAAGATTTTGCCACAACAATGAAAATGGAAAAAATATTTCATCTTTCAGGACTTCAAAACAAATTTGAGGATAAGAAAGAAGATCTAACAAAATGGATTATAGAGCTGCCAGGAGAATCATTAGAGTTTGGGAGAGAAAAAACGTATATCCTACTTAATTTGTCTTTCCCATTCCCAACAACACTCACAAAAATACATGAAGAATCCCCTGGCAAGCGGAACATACTGCTCGGAAAGCTATTTGGCAAAAGCAGAAGGCTAGAGTTAGATTCAAGAGATTTGATTCGACTTACCAGATGAAATATTATATGATTAAATACTTGTCTGAATATGGTTAAAATTTTAAAACCACATTCATCTTCTTCTATTCCTGCTTCTCTTAATATATATTCAGCATATAAATTGAATACATAAGAGAAGGCATACAGCCTTGTCTCACTCCTCTGCCAATCCGGAGCCAGGCTGTCCATAATATAGCTTCCTGATCTGTATATAATTTCTCATGAATACAATGAGATATTCTGAGATTCTCCTTTTTTTGAGCACATTCCAGCTTGATGTTACTGGTACAATCAAAGACTTTTTGATAATCATTGATGGACGTATTAACTTCTTTTTTTATTTTTTCACTTTCTCCATTATACAGCAATTAGGCCTCACATTCCTCAGCTAAAGCTAGTTTTAACATCCAGCATCTCTTTTTCCATAGAGAGTTCTAATTTGCATTGGATAATCCTAACCATTATTTTGCTAGCTTGTGAAATTAAGGATATGTATGATAGTTTGCACACTCCTTTATTACATACTGGAACGTAGACTCATCTCTTCCAATCTGTGCCCACTGTGTCATTCTCCAGATTTGCTGGCATAGTTTGGCTGGAACTGTAACCAAACCTTGACCAACCTTGTTCTTTTGGCTGCTGTATATCAATGGGTATTCCACTGATTCCTGTAGCCCTTTGATTTGGGTAATGATCAGGATGCTGATCTAACTTCATCATCTAGTACCAGAGGTTCATGTAGAAATATCTTTTACGGAATCTTAAATGTTGATATTTCTACTATATAGTATTTCAATATACTATTTCTGTCTTTGTTTGATAACTTTTAAATTGGTTATGATCTGTCCACTGGATTTCTTTAGTATGCCCAATTCAAGATTGGAACCTGAATTCAGAAATCTTTTAAAAGACTTTCCTTGTATTTCCTTGTTTGGTTCCATCTTCAATGTCTTTACAGATGTTGTGTAATATCATTAATCATTTTATATTTTCTATCCATGTGGTTTTATTGACAAAAAATATAGGTGTGGTTTACTTTCTCTTTCTCCCATACAATAATTGACAACTTTGCAACTGTCACTCCAGTATTTTTCTATACTGCTGCTGGCCAATATGGGTGCCTGTTTACTTTAGCTGAGCAGCTGGGATGATCTTTACATGGTGGGTAACTCTAGTGGGAATATATAATCTTGGCATATCCTCTCACTCATCCCTCCCAGGAGCACCCCTCCCCCTACCATACTCGTACACACACACACACACACACACTGCCATGATGAGGCAGCCTAAAAGAACTTGGGCAGGGAAGATGGGAAATAACATTTTAAAACAATATAAATAGATTAATATTCACTAAAACATAAACTTACTTCTTTTGGTGTGAAATTCAGAGAACATTCCATAATAGTATTGGCTTCTATAGTCGTACGATAAACTCGAGAGGCCTCTGATGTATTATACATATCTATCAGAAAATATAAAAATAATTTTATCAATTATTTGTACTTTCAATTTTATAATAGTATATTTCTATTCTATAGATTTAAATCCTGCTCATGGTGAACGCAAAAAGCTATAAGCAATCTGCAGGCAGCAACTATATCCAATAGTACAAACAAGAGATTGTCACAGTCTGCAGATAGCATTAGCATTCAAAGATTTAAGAAGATCTGGTTGCAGTGATCTTCCAATCACACTCATGGACCCTAGCATTGCCCACACTCCCCTTGCATCTTACTCCCAGTAAGACCCATGTAGTGAACATGGAGTGGCTTTCTTGATGAATAACTAAGAGAAGAAGATAAGCTGCCACCCATTTGGCACATGCATTAAGTAACAATTATCTGAAACTGATTAGAGACCAGACCTCAATATATGAGTATCAGTCATGTTTACAAAGTAACAGATGGACCCAGTTGAGTTCTAAAGCAAATTTAGAGTTGCTTATGAGGGTATGCTACATGATCCAACCGAAACCACAGTGGCCTCAAACACTAAAAAGTTGGTGTCTGAATCAGATTTTGTCCAAGAAGCCTTTCCTTTCTTGGGAATCCCAGAATTATCTTTCTTTTATAGGAGCTGAGAGAGATAAATTGGTTAAAGAAACAACTGGAGCAAATTTTACCTAACATGAGTTAGAGCCATTATTAGGGCTTATCCCTTGGTGATAATGGCAATCAAATGTCAATATACCTCAGCTCTTACTGTCTACATAATAACTAGCTGTCTAGCAGCCTTGTTTTAGATTACCCAAGCCCTCCTGGGAGGGGATAGTTCAGAGATTCATCTACAAGGTCATTGTAAGGAATATGCTAGAAATCTAAGGGAAGAAGTTGATCAGATTCACACTAAATTGGACTCCAGCTTAGAAGCAAATCCTGTGGAAATGACTGAGTTTGTTCCTGATAAAGTGAAGAGTTGGGGCCTGATAAACTGGACAGAGTTCTGGTGGCTATTAACTCAGCCACATCTATTTTAGCTTCCTCCCATCCCTTCCCCCCCCCCTAAACTGAACCATTCTGGATAATTTTTATCCAGTTTTCACTTTTGGAAGAAGGTGCTGGAGATGGTGGCCATAGTTTTACACAGATATATATCCTATATAGTTTTCAGGTTGATATTACTTTATTATAGGATGTAGGAACATCAAAAGAATATGTGCATCTCATTTAACACAGAAAGTTTTAATAGAATTACTAAATGGAACTCTCTGAATAAGTACATACATGTCTGTATTTAAATAGAAAATATTTAATTCATTTTAAAAGTTTAGATTTTAAGATAAATATAACAGCCTTTTCTTTAAAAAAAAAACTAAACAGATTTTTCTAGACAATTACAATTTTAAATTAAGAAATACCTGGCTGAAAATGTAGAGTAAAGTCATCATGTTCAGACAAATCTATTGTCACTTTAGCATATGACTTTCCTTTGTTCTCAATAGAAAATGGAATTTCTTGAGTAGAATTAACATAAACACCAGGGAAGATAAAAGAGCACTTTAAAGAAAACAATAAATAATCATTTGAGTGACCAAGGTAATGATAAGAAACAAAATCACAAACAATTCTGTTGAAGAAGCTGTAGAGATAGGATGTCTACATGCATATGGAGATATAACAATATTATTGTTGTGAATATGTGGCATTATTATGGGACAGCTTATGAAACAGCTACATCAATATGGAAAAACAATAAATTTGCTTTAATAATTTGAAGACAGGTGCCTCATATACGGTCCTGCATATTACAAAAACTGTTCCAAAGAATTTGCATCACCATAAAGATCATGACAAAGATGTGTAATTACCTTAAAGAATAGTTGCCATGAGCTAAGAAGGTAACAATCTTAAACATGCTCAGGACCTAATAAACATTCTAGAAACAGAATGTAAATAATTAAGTCTTTGGAGTTATCAGCTACTGCTTTTTTATTTTATGAAAGGGATGTGTTATTATTTGACAGACCAAAAATATTGATTTCTGTAATAACATTATCTCAGGTAAACATATTCGAAATTGAGGACACGCCTATACACATAGATCCTTTAGCACCACAGAGCATTTTAAATCTTATCATACCTTTCATTAAAAATGAATGGAGGCTTCCCTATGAATAAATGCATAATATTCAGTACTATAAATCTTAGAACCTAAAGGATGCACAAAATGTTACATATTTACCACACTGATATATATGTCAGGAACCTCTACAGATCCACCAATCCTAAGTTCCAAAGATTTTGCATTGCGTATTGCTACCTAAATAACAAGAGGGAAAAACAGTGATTTCCTAATTTCTCATTTTCAGTTTCATTTCTACTTTATTTACGTATTCTTTGGATTTCCTGCTAAGATTCTTCATTGTCAACTTTGTAGTATTCAATTTCCTTTCTGTGTTCAAGTCCTTGCTTCTAAAGTACAATGGTATCTCGGTATTTGACATTAATTGGTTCTGGAAGGCACAATGAATACTAAAACTACAAGTGCCAAATAAACTAAGTGACTTACTTCGTGACCCCTTGTTTTAGCCAGGAAAAACTTTCTGTCTGTCTCTTTTCCTATGTCAGTGACCTTGCCAGCATGGCCAACTTCCTGCCAACCTCTGCAGCCCTCCCCCTCTTCCTTTTGCAGCAACCTTCCCAGCCAACTTCCTGCCCACCCTCCGTGGCCGTCCCCCTCTTCCTTTTACAATGTGCCAAATACCAAAGAATCCACAAGTATCAGGACAACATTTTCTCATCAAAATGCGTCGAGTACCAAATTCGACAAGTTTTGAAGCAGTTAAATACTGAAGTACCACTGTAGTATGAGAAGTTTCAGTTGAATCTCACAAAAGCAAAAATCAACCAATATGTCTGCTGCTGCTTTATCCCTCCAGCAAACAGAATATTAATATACATTTTATGTTGTTACAAAAATTCAACTAAACATGGTTAATCACAAGTTTCACAGAATAAAACATTAAAATATGCATCTATTTTGAAAACAATATTTATTTATTATCCAAGTTAATAAAAGCTTTCGAACAATTCAAATACCTCTACTCTGCTGTCAAATTTCATTAATGCATTGGGTCTGAAATAAATTTTAATTTCAGTACGGCCTCCCACTGGAATTACACCCTGAAAAGGAGTTATAATCATTCCAGGAACTGGATTGACATCAAGGACCTGTCAATAAAAGCAAGTACAGTATTATAAAAGTCCTTTTTTCCCACTATCTTAGAAGTATTCTATCACCAAACATGCTGGAATATCCCTGGTAAAGCTAGATTATATACATCCCAATATCGATTGTGAATATACCTTACCTGGAAATACGCATGGTTATGTCCCAAATTTTGAAGAATAGCTGTTCTGCAAGTGGTTAAATGGAGAGGAGCATTATTAACGGTAATTCTTTGCTCCTTAAACTGAACACTGGTAGAGCCAAGCTAATATTGTGAAAAAAGAAAAAATGTATCAAATGTCTATTTTTCTGCAGACAAATTTTCTTTCACTTCACAATAATGTGAGTACACTACGGAAACAACATAAAATTTTGTTTTCTTTTTGAGAAATTAAAATTATAATGAAAACAGAAGCATATCTTAATTGCATTATAAATATATAAAACCATTAAACACATCCTAGCATTCTTAAAAATATGTTTAATGATTGCCAGTAAATCAATATTAAAAAATTTAATTTCTATTAATACATTTTTTACCTCTAATGCAGAACCGCCAACAGTGACAAAGCCATTGACAAATCTCTCATTTACTGGATGGTAAACTGGCAAAACCTAAACAATCCAGGTGTCAACTAACAAAAATAAAACCATAAACTTTTCTACAGCTTTTTAAAAACTTTTTGGCATTGAATTCAGCAACATTATGAACCAAATATCCTTTGAAACAATTGTGTTTTTTTCTAAAAACAATCAAGGAATATGTCTCATTCTTTTGAGATGCTATATACTGCACTATCCCTCGGACATTATGCTTCAAAAGAATGAAAAGGCAACATGAATAAATAGTGTTGGATCGATTGTAGTGGGTTGAGTATTTGGCTATCCATTTTGCTGGAAGATATTATATAGCTAGTCTGTTTCCTTTTTCTGATGTATTGGGTTGCTAGAGTATGTTTGTGCCTTTCTGAATAATGTTCTTACACAATTCTTCTTGTGGGAAGCTGGGTTGTTATTTGGGTAATGGAGCACTCAGTAGTGAGGATGTTTTAAGACAGACTTGTGTTTCTAATTTGCCATCATTTCCGAGAAAGATAGGCAGTTAAGAAATGTGAAACATACATACATACATATATACATACATACATACACATACACACACACACATACATACAGTACATAATTTCCTCTGCTAATAAGGATAACCAGAAAGAGTAGATTTTTGTTTTCTTCTTTTCTTTGGAATTTTATTCCTTTAAGGATAATAATAATAATAATAGTAATAGTAATAATAATAGTAATAGTAATAGTAATAGTAATAATAATAATAATAATAATAATAATAATAATAATAATAATAATAATAATAATAATAATAATAATAATAATAATAATAGAGTTGGAAGGGACCTTGGAGGTCTTCTAGTCCAACCCCCTGCTCAGGCAGGAAATCCTATACCATTTCAGACAACTTAAAAACTTCCAGTGTTGGAGCATTCACCGCTTCTGGAGGCAGGTTGTTCCATTGGTTAATTGTTCTGTCAGGAAGTTTCTCCTTAGTTCTATGTTGTTCTTGTCCTGCCTTCAGGTGCTTTGGAGAATAGCTTGATTCCCTCTTCTTTTTGGCAACCCCTGAGATATTGGAACACTGCTATCAGTGTTTATTTTCAGAAGGAAAAATCCATGAGAGAAGTTGATTCTTAGTTTGCATATGGAAAAGAAAACTGATGGATTAGTAGAATAACAGGACAAAAAAAGTATGCTGTTTAGAAAAAAAGCTGACCAGTGTCAAGCTATATACTGTATATTTATTTATTTATTTATTTATTTATTTATTTGATTTGTATCCCGCCCTTCTCCTTACCGGACTCAGGGCGGCTGACAGCCTTATAAAACCAATATTACAATAAATACCAATTTAGAACCAGATTAAAAGGAAATATTTGCAATGGCCTAATAATTAAAATTTCCCTTAAAAACCCCACTAAAATTCCCTAGGCCAATCCCGCTTGTTGGAAAAGCCATGTCTTTAGGGCGCGGCGGAAGGAGGGGAGATCCGGGATCACCTGGATCTCTGGGGGTAGTTCGTTCCAGAGGGTGGGGGCTCCCACCGAGAAGGCCCTCCCCCTGGGGGTCGCCAGCCGGCACTGTCTGGCTGACGGCACCCTGAGGAGACCCACTCTGTGGGAGCGTACCGGCCGATGGGAGGTAATCTGCGGCAGAAGGCGGTCTCGGAGATATCCAGGTCCGATGCCATGGAGAAAATCCAATGAAACTAGAGTTTTCCATATTAGTGTCAAAATGTGAAATATTTCTACAGATCATTTTAGAAATTAAAATTGTCGGTGTGAAAAAGGACTGAATAAGTATCTGTATTACAAAGCAAGAACTGAAATTATAAATATAACAGAATGCCCTTCTATCCTTACTTCTTTACTTTCTATCTTGCAAGATGACTAATTCTATCCGGACAGTCCACTTCAATTCTATTATGTGGGCCCAAACCTATTACTATCATCAGAGAACAAAAACAGGTGGGGGTAGTTGCTCCTTCCTCGTGATAGATCAGCAGCTATCAGTGAAACTTCAGCTGCTGTCTGAAATTTCACCCTCTGAAATGAAACAACTTGATCTCAGAAATTGGGGAATGCATTACATTTCTGTTAGTGAAAATGCTGTGCTTCTAGCCCAAAAGTATTCATTTAACAGGTACCTTAAATTTACCACTCACATCAGAGAGATCAAACTCAAATCCAGACAGCAAACGCTTAAGGCATGAGAACTCTCTAAAGAGGCACATTCAGCAGAACTGAACTGGCCAATGTCCTTAAAGTAATAGAATGTCTATGAATTTTGTTGATAAAATAGTTCCCTATCCATGGGCTAATCAACCAATTCTAATCCTATCAAAATCAGATTCTACTGTGCCTATCTTAATCCTTACCATGATTTTGCCTTATTTACTAGAACTTGAACATCCTTTGGAAGAGGTTCTTAGCAATATGAGGATTCATATTAAGCATCTCTTTTAAGCATTTCAACAGACATCTTAATATTTATTTGCCCACCACTAGTGTTAAAATCTCATATCCAAAAAGTGTTTGTCTGCCATGAATATCATTGATTGGTGTGATGTTATTGTGATTACAGCAGATTACACAAAAAAAGTTATTTGTCATAACATATATTCATAGAGGTAACTGTCAACATTAATCGATAACCCTAACCATAACTCATTTGGTGGAGAAAAATGTAAAACAGCTGAAATAAGCAGATGCAATTGATTGCTGCCCAAAATTTACTGGTGGGCAAATAAAAATGTTGGACAAAAAAAATGGAACAAGAGTCAACATTTTATCCAGCCTTAGGCAACTGCTTTGGAAAGTATTTCTGACTGTTTGTTAGTGGATCAGCATTAACAGAATAGCAGAGTTGGAAGGGACCTTGGAGATCTTCTAGTCCAACCCACTGCTCAAGCAGGAAATCATATACCATTTCAGACAAATGGTTGTCCAATCTCTTCTTTAAAAACTCTAGTGTTGGAGCATTCACAACTTCTGGAGGCAAGTCGTTCCACTGATTAATTGTTCTAAGAAATTGTCAGGACATTTCTTCTTAGTTCTTGATTGGTTCTCTCCTTGATTAGTCTCCATCCTTTGTTTCTTGTCCTGCCTTCTGTTGCTTTGAAAAATACTTGACGCCCTCTTCTTTGTGGCAGTCCCTTAGATATTGGAACACGGCTATTAGGTCATCCCGGGTCCTTTTTTCATTAAACTAGACATACACAATTCCAGCAACTGTTCTTTATGTTTTAGCCTCCAGTCCCCTAATTATTTTTGTTGCTCTTCTCTGTACTCTTTCTAGAGTCTCAACATCTTTTTTACACTGTGACAACCAAAACTGGATGCAGTATTCCAAGCATGGTCTTACCAAGGCATTATAAAGTGGTACTTTATGTGATCTTGATTCCATCCCTCTGTTAATAGTTACTGTAATAACTGTAATAACTCATATTTACTGTAAGTGATTGTCCACTAGATACCTTTCACAGTTACTACTGTGAAATGGATCTAGTGGACAATCACTTAAACATGATAAATTTGATTATTATTGTGAGATCCCTCACACAGTTACTACTATTGAGGCAGTATTATTTTGTTGCTAAGGAAATTAAATAAACTGGCTATGCATGAATGTGCATATGTAGCAGCTTACTAAGCATTGATGTACACCTGGAAAAATATAGTTATTGTAATTATTTAAAGAGTAGTACATTTGTACTCTGATTATTGCAAAGCACCTCTTTCAATATTACTTATCTCTATGCCAGCATACAGGTAATTAAAAACTGCAGTAAAAATAGTCATAAAATTGGGTTAGGTCACATGATTTGTTTAACGGTCACATCGCTTAGCAACTGAAATTCCAATCCCAACTGTGATCTTAAGTTAGGATCACAGTTGGGATTGGAATTTCAGTTGCTAAGCAGTGTGACCGTTAAACAAATCATCATTTGACCTAACCCAATTTTATGACCATTTTTACTGCAGTTTTTAACTGAATGTCGTGGTTGCCAAGCAAATTCAGACTTCCCCAACTGAACGTTTGTTGGAAATTGTGATGACATGTAGTCTGGATTTCCAGGAGGAAGGAGTGCATTCCAGAAGAGCAAGAGACAACTTAGTTCAGACGGTTATGTGAAACAAAGAAGGTAAAGCCAGCTCCTCCCTAATAGTTCCCAGAGTATATGCTTTATGTGACTGGTAATCTGCTTTAGTTTGGTAAGTTTCTGTCTTTAGACGAGGAACAATAAAGAAATCTGTTCGGAAGAATCACAATATGGTTTTTGCAGCCTGACAGAAAATGGCTGGGAATATTGCAAATCACAATTATGCGACCACAGGATACTACAACTGGTCTTAAATGCAAGTTAGTTGCCAAGTGGCCAAATTACGATCTTGTGTCTCCTGGGATGATGCAATGGTCATAACTTTAAGGTGAGGTCATAAATCACTTTTTCCAAGGCAATCATAACTTTGAATCATCATTATATGAACGATTGTTAAGTTGAGGACTATCGGTACATATAAGTACCACTGTGGCAAACATTTCTCCTGATAGCTTTGAATTTAGTGAAGAGAATGTTTCTTTAACATTTACTTAATGTACTGGCATTGTTTATTTCTTTAGAATTATACATATTACACACATTAGGTATCATTATTACAAATAAAAGAAATGCTAACTATGTAGGCAAAAAATATACTAATACCTTTGCAAAACATTTTAATCTAAGTGTTTTTCCTTCATGCACACACAAATCAAATTCTCCAGTTGCTGAAGAGGAGAAACCTGGATGCCAAACAACTTCACATTCTAGATCTTTGCTTGCTTCTACTATACCTAAATATAAAAGGAGAGAAAACATTACAGCTGTTAAAAATATAACTATTATGAAAGATGAATAATAATTTGAAAACTAATTTTAATGCATTGCAATATTCAGTCATTTCACAGAATTACTTGATAAAGTTGTCCATATTAATTACAGCTGTATTTTTAATTAATCTGAAATATCCCAAAATTAATTTACTGAATTTCAAATAATTATCTAGTGTAGGTTTGTTTGCAGCCAGTATGTGCTATTTCCTATTTCCATGCCATCCCTAAAAAACCCTGTCATATGGAAGATCTAATTTTAATTCAGGTGAATACTGAAAAACAATGATTTCCCTTTCCCACTCAAATTTCAGCATAAACAGGGAGAATATATTTATAAAAACATGATTGCTAATCATTGACATAATACACAATTAGACAACTAAACATTACAAGACAACAACACAAAATCATGTATCCAGATTAGGGTGGTTCTTTTATATCATTTTATAAGCCATTCTTCATTTGTCTTCATTTACAATTCTCCATATTTTTTACCAGTCCAACACATGGAAACATTATTAAGAAATATTGATATTACACATAAAGAAGTTTAATCTATTGATAAACTGTTTCAATAAGTGAATAACTTCAATAACCCTTAGTTTTTATATAAACTGTGCAACAGAACTGCTATTAGCTAGTAACAGCATCAATAATATAAGTGTTGGAAAACCAGGGATCGATTCTTCTCCAAAAGGGTTTTAATATGAATTTGGACCCCAAATACTATCTCTCATCATAATTTAAGAGATTAGGTTGCAATAAACATGGACCATGCATAGCAGCTAGGTTGGCTAAGAAAGTGATGAAACATAACCAACCTTGGATAACTATAAATATTTTGAACAACAAAATTATTACCAGTGTGTTTTCAAGAAAAGCTAGCTATGTGTGATTTGTCCCCTCAGGTTTAAGTTAATATTCTTTCATTACATATTTGATTGAAAATTGCTCTTTGATTGGAAAAAAAAAAGCACATTATGCATCACCCTTTTCCGGACAGATGGAAAATCCCATTCCGTTATCCATGATGACAGGCTTCCACGTAAATTGTGCAGGGTAGTTTTTTCGATTATATAGAGTGACTGTTGTTCTAAATCCAGTTTTTGCTAGAAAGCTAAAAGCAGGATTTAAAGTCAATTCCCTCGTAGATAGCTCCAAGGCAACTGGCACAATTTTTGCTATCACTAAAATATGTCCAACATGGTGTTGGTTTATTGAATACATGAAAGACCTGTAACACAAAAAAAAAATCTTCATCAGATGCTTCATTTAAGGTATCATATATGCAATAATATAGAAGCTCCTAGCTGTAGCTGACTGAGCTAAGGGAAAAAGTGCTAATCAGGATAAGACCACTAGAAAATCCCAGGGCTGCAGGCTGGACTGTAAAAGAAAAAAACCTTTGAAAGAAGATAAATCAATTTCCTATGTTGCCAAAGAAACCCAATAGAAGATCCACATAGTCACAGGGCAAAGTTCTTTTCTTACTCAGCAGTCTCTTTGCTTCATCACCTTTCTAGCCAAGTCAGATCCAATTTTCTTTTCTTTTCCTTTCCCATTGCAGTTACCTCCCTCTCTTACCCCACTTCTCCATTGTCTTGTTATTATTTTTGCTAGAAGTAGAAAGGAAAATCGATCGGTATTTCTGGGTATATGTGTGTGCTTTGCCTGAGAGAAAGAATGGTTAGTTTATGTAGATGGAAATTAATTTTGAAAGTGGAATATCTTATTTTAAAGGCAATTATTTTAAATTAGTAATTAAAATAGTCTATTAAATTAATATACATTCATTTGTCTTGACTCTGCATTTCTTTGGAATGTGGCTTTTGGCAGGTATACATGCACACCTACATACTGCACCCATATATAGTACGTTTTTGGATTGGAGAAGCTTCAACACTAATTTCACCTGGAATTAGCAATTCTATTTTGACAAGGTGGGAGATTGCTCATTTTGACAAGGTGCGAGTGCAAATAATTCATTCTCTTTCTCCTCCACACACACACACACACAAAGGAGGCCTGAGTTCAAATTTAAATTTGTCCTTTTTGATAAAGATGATATTTGCAGCATCTTGAAAATTTCTGACAATTTTTGACATTTATAAAAAAAAATCTTACATTGATCCCTTTAAAAACCAATTGAGTATTTTTTCAATAAATATAAATTATTATAAGATACCTTGTTTAATGTCATAAAAAGGAAGTCAAATTCTAGCATGAAGTCTGAATATAGCACATGTTTAAAAATGTTAACTTTAGAATTTGATTTTGCTTTATAATTGCATTTTTTTTCAATTGTGCTTACAGTTTTAGAGTTGGAACAGATAATAATTTTTCCTCAATTTATGTATGCTTATTGTGATATTGTGGTCCCTTATTGTTGCTGGTGCAATTACACATAGCCAAACACTTGCTAAGAAAACATAATTATCATGCCATCTTCCTTAAGGCCATTATAGGTGCACCAAGGCCATTATAGGTGTGTTCAATACAACATTAAGGCTAGAAACAGAAATATTTAGTGTTAAATCTCAAGCCTGGTTAAGAATAGTTAACCCACGTTAGCGTCTTATTAATCTGTTATTACTAGATAAGTACAAAGACACTTGGCAATTAACCTGGGGGAAAAAGTTAGACATATGGATTCTCATTTGAATTTCTACATCACATAAGCTGTGAAGATGCTGTTAATATAGTCAAATTAAGGATAGCCGAAATAGAATCCTACAAAGATTAGTCAAAAGTCTCAGAAAGTCTCTCCTGGACCTCCTGCTAAATACCTATATAATTTAACCTTTTATAAACACAAATGTTAGTGTACACATTAATTTATATCCTTCTGCAGCAACAGAGGACAAATATCACAAGACTCCTTATTTTGAAAGAGTCTGATCTTACGGATAAAGAGAAATAGAATCTATAGCAAACACCCTTCTAAACTTTTCTATTTATGAGCAAGTCTGGAGATGGAAAATGATTCCACTCCATAAGAAATTGGGTGGGAAAGCTACAAAATTCAGCCATTTTCTACTGAAGGATGGCTTACCTAACATTCCAACTTAATGGCAAAATTCTGCTCAGAAACTATCCAAAAGCATAAAATATTTATAGACAATAGGCAGCAGTAGGTTTCTATAGTTAGAGAGAGATAGCTTTAGATTTGCTTTAGCTTTTATAGATTTTAGACTAACTTTGTATGTTACATGCTACCTATATTTTATTTAGCTACCAGTTCTTTAGCTGGTGGGTTTTCAGGTTTTCAAGCACACTGGGCTCCTCTCAAGAACCTTGGATATTGTAATGTATCATATAGTATATGTGCGGATCCCAGCAGTGTATCCTTTTGTAACTGACAGATGGAAATATTTTTATTACCATGCCATCAAGCAGCACCAATGGTAAAACTGTGCCATTGATTATATTTAACTTAGGAATATTGAAATTGACTTAGACTTGCTAAGCTCTTACACTGTCTCTAAACATAATTCTTACAACTTAATTTGGTTAGGACAACATATATGAAATCTCCTTACAAAAGAATACTTAATTTTTAATTATCTTTTTACAACTCCTTTCCAACAAGAATCCTATCTGCCCTTCATCTCAGAGTGTTATTACTGAAGAATTATTTCTCGACTACCAAATTACTATATAGAGAAATTAGTTTTACTTTTTAAAGTTGCCTAATGTGTCCCTCTCAAACACCACAGGAATACAAGTTTTCATAAAAGGTGTTATGACATGCGACAAAGAATTAGTCTGTTGCAGTTCTTCACTTTTCATTTCTATTTGTATCCATATATGCACAGGTAGGTTGTTTATGATATGCATTTTTCTGATAGTTGTAGAATGCACACAGACTTCTCCAAAGTCAATAGTGGAAGGACCTGGAAGGAATAGAAAAGGCATAATAGTTTTATAGATAAGGGGAATATACTCATAAAGCATAGCACACACCTATATATGTACAATATTCCATATACAATTCATTTTTCAGACTACATATTTGTGTAAGAACTCCCCTTCAAGCTGTGCAAGGATCACATCCAAGGCAAAATATGTATTTAGGTTACTCAGTGAAACCCCTAATTATACAGTACCATCTGCCAGTTAACTACTAAGACATTTTCAAAGAGTTTTTATGTAGTTTTATATCTAGTTCATTTCTACAACAGGATGCACTACTGACTACCACATTGTTTATATTCACTCAGTTGTGGTAGAGGGGTGTTCCCTGTAATGAGGCCCAGCTAATTATATAAATTTCCCACAGATTTTAAACATGTCCTTACTGTGAAGTGTTTGTATGAAAGTTAAAAATATTTAATTTAATTAAAATATTTATTTAGCTTAGTTAAAGTATTGTTTTTTTATTAACTTTTCAGCTATTGTCTGTTTACTATTTGTGGTGGTCTATTATTTTGTAGTGTTTCAGAGGATTTATATATTCCTATATTTTATTGAATTTATTATAACTATTTTGAAAATTACATTTTTAAAAACTGAAAACATGACAATACAATTGCAATTGTGGTTTTCCTTTCTCATTCTGCAGATAAGGGATTAATGACAATAGATTTGCTCAAACAAAAGTTCAGCTTGTACAAGTTAAGAGGAAAATGTAATTCTTTTTTGGAAAACATACCCAAATACTATTGTACATATGATCAAGAAAAGTTTCCACAAATCAACTGCTCAAAGTAAGTTGGTTTGAGAGAAAAAGAGAGCAATAATCTCAGGAGCATTTAATTTCTAAGGTTCCATATTCTTCAAGCTAATTCATCTATATGCTCTTCTAGAATTATTCTATCTCTCTCCAATTTTCCATTCATCTATACAATAACTGATAATTTAAGATAGGAAAATATGTTTTAGCAAATCACTATCTTACCAATGACTATTTTGTGAAGCTGTTTTGGTGTCAAAATTAGACTGCAATCTTCAACTTCTTGCTGAGACAATGGTTCGGGATTAAGACAACCATTCACCTATAAAAAAAAAAGCCAACACCACCCCACACACTATTAAAAGAGCTTAATTTGTTTAGATACAAAAGTATTGCACCTATTTTCTTGTCTGATAATATATGAACGTCCTAAAGACTGAATTTAAAAAAATTGTGCTTTGGTGACTCCTAAATTAAAATGCTTCAGAAAATCTGGCAGGCTGACAGAGTTCCTGCCTTCACTGTTCTTTTCCCATTTCCAAGATCTGTTGAAGACTCACTACCTCCCTTGAAGAAATGTCATCCCCACTGAAGAGGTACCCAGGACTGCAAGCTCCACCATCTCCTAAGAGCCAATTTTCCACTGGAGAAACAACTCTTCAAGGTTTCATGGATTACCTCCTTTGCAAAAAGCAACAACAACAACAGAGCCAAACAGCTACTTTTTCTAGCAATTCTGAGAAATCACTGGGTCGTTGATGGGTAAAAGCTGTGAAGCAAGTGATCGGTATTCAGGATGACCAGGCTCATTGCTTTCTCACAGATAAACAGCAGGCCCTGCTCAAATAGTGTGCTCTTGCTCAGGAATATATTAGTTTTGTAAGCATTCCTATTTAGTTTCTCATGCCAACAATCTCCTCCTGTTCACCTTTATTTTTGCATTCCTACAATGAATCCACATTCTTCACCTTCTTAAATTCAATCCATAAGTTGTTATCCTGTTTTTAATTAGAGAAGGGACTATCTGTTCCCATGTAATACTCATTCACTTAAATATCTCTCCTTCACACATACACCTCAATTTATTAATATTAAAATTAATAAAAACAATACTGGGTCAAGATAAATGTGTCACGTAGAAAAAACTATGCAATTACTACGAATCAATGTATAAACATACATCCTTTAGTCTAACTATTGGACAGCAACTTCTTCAACTGCATTCACCTGGCATTCTCCTGCTATCCCCAGCCCATGAGAAAGACAGATATGGTGCCCTCCTGGCAAATAAAAAAGTAAATGTGGTGAAAACAATTGAAATAATTGCTACATTATAATTTCCTGAACCTATGGAGTTTAGGCATATGACTAGAGGTTTGAGCCCCCTTTCTCCCTTTAAGAGATAAAATAACTCACAAGGTTTCTAAAAAAATCAAAGCTTATTTAAAAGAGGGGAGGTTAAAAAAATAGTTTAATTTTAAATATCCACATGCCAAACTGCAGGAAATGAATTATAGAGATGCCCTAATTTAGTAATATATAATAGTTGGCCACAAGATGGCACCGGTTCACTACAAATGGCACAATCTCCTTTGTGAAATATGCAATGCTACAGTATAACATAGACTACAAAAATATTCCAAATAAATCTAATATATTCCTGCCAATCTCAAGTATGGCAAAACAAACTTGACATTTCAAGTTTATTTTATAATTTTTATAACACCCCCTCTCCAATTCAAAAGTCTCTACGTAAATTATAGCAAAATAGAGTATTATAAACATAACAGTACTGTTTCTAACTAAAAATTTTCCCCAGTGCTATAAGCTCTGCTAACTGAAAATGCCATTTCCCTGGTAATTCATTTTAATCAGACATTGGAGGAGATCAATAGTAGCTTGCTCCTTCGGTCAATCATATCACACAGCTTCCCCAGGTTTCTGCTTCTAGTTCTTAAAAAACAATGAAGAGTTTACCTATCCAGGAGAGGGAGGATTGATGTATCAGATTATGCCAAACTCTCCCTCCTAAATGTTGACTAAAGCTCAGACTCTCATTGGCTGTCATTGAATATAGAGAAGAACCTTGCAAGCTGCATATTTACTAGAAGGTACTAGATTTTGGAGAAAGGGATTTCAAGTCCATGCAATAGACTGCAAATAATTTATTCTTTTCTAGGAATAAATCCTATTAGTTTTAATGGGACTTCAGAGGAAATACACAGAACATGAAAAGTACATTTAAACGGTTAATAGAGCAGGGATAAACAGTGTAAATCAAGTATATTATGAGACACTAAAAGATAGACTATATTCATCAATAGTAAACATACCTCTTTTTGTATAGATCTAGATTCGATTTCTCCTAGCTGTTTACTAGTTAACAGGCTATTTCTGTTTACACAAGCAGCTTCTTTCTCCATGTTATCATGCTTTAAAATTCTGAGCATAGGAGATTTTAGCCCTGATGCTGGCTTTAATCCTATGTCCACAGGATTATTAAGCATTTTGAAGATCCTATTGTGTCAGAATAAAGAAAAATGTCATATTCAACAATCTAGCCCATATATTACAGTTTTGCAAAACTTTGACTTAACTTGTTTGCTGGATTTTATTAACTGAATGCATTTTCTTACAAAAAAATGTCTTGCCAAACTGTTATTGAAACTTCTGACTGATATTCAGTTTCCTCGGCTACCTTTGAACTTTTTCTTCAAAAACAATTATTGCTTATTTTCCAAAGGCAACTTTCTATAAAGTGATTATGAAAGTAAAATTCTCTTAACAATATCATTGCTACCCTATGTCCTTTCAGTTAGATCTCCAAATTAGGCCACTCCAAATCAGTGGCATTTTCTTCATCTTTGGCTCATCAGTCTCAGAACTGCCAGGTACACCTGTTTGAAATCTTTATCAAGATCACTGGACCAATATTTTCTTGCCTCATTTATAATAACAAATAATCATGTGAGTCCTCCAGAAGTCTAAACCCTATGTAATAGCAAACATTTCAAAAGTAATGAGAGCCAGTTATTTCAGTTCACAACAATCAATTCTGATACAGCAGGAATCTGAGGATTTTTAAACTACTGACTTGGTGGATATTTAAATAGACATTCCCTTGCTTATTTAATTTGTATTTTAAAATTCTATGTATTAACAGCACAACGTGTTTAAAATTCTAATATAGCTTAATGGAAGTGACACCACAAATGTGAGATCAATTTGTAAGTAGTTAGGATCAGAGGATCAGAACTGATACCTGGATAAAGCAAGTAAAGCTGGAATGTACATAGATTTCTATATTCTAATATTTATTCAGCTACACAGAATTATTTCAGCATTTAAGAAACATTTTACAAAAATTGATCAGAAAACAGGACTTCAAAATCTTTTTGAAATAATTTTGAATAATACCCCAAAATGTGGAGTATTTGGGATCAGCCATCTGCAGCTTCTTTGAAGCAGTCTTATCTTTTCCCATTGCAGCTGCTGAATCAGCCTTTGTCAACCTTTTAAGCCTGGAGGAACCTATGAAATATTTTTCATGCAATAGGGAATTCCTGCATATACAGGCTCAAATATAAGTTATAAAATTATTATATTCATTTCATGAAGCTTGTTCCCCAAATCTAATTTACCCTTCCTTGTCCCAAAGACCCCATTACAAAACTAGAAGGGGGATGATACCCTTCCAATACCGTCCCCTTAATACTCAACTGCTTTGAAACTCACCAAATTTGGAGCTCAATGTATTTTGACACGAAAATTTTGTCCCAGTACTAATTGTTTGTTCAATACTCAACGAACAAACTAGAACTTGTCGGTGTCAGCTGCCTTGTGACTCACTACATTATTCCTTATGAGAAGAATCTGTTTGGTACTGGTTTTTGGTACTCACTACACCTCCCAGAGCCAATTAATGATGAGTATCAAGGTACCACTGTATTTGGACTCTTCAACCTCTCCTGAAATCTAATGCCAAAGCCTCCACCACCATTTTCTCTTCCTCTTCCCTTCCCCTCCCCCCCCTTCGTGGTGGCACTTGCTATCATTGGTGCCCAGGCCAGTCTAGTCTGGGATCTCCTGCGCTGAGACAGAGCTCTCCCAGCCACTGCACTTGCAAAAAGACTGCACCCGCTACTTGTCTTTTGTCCTCAGCAATCCTCCCCCCCTCCCATCTAGCAGGCCAACCCAATGTTGGAGTTTATAGAATTTGTGTTTGGTCTCTGCTTTTTAAAAATAAATCAAGATCTCCTGGGGAACATCTGATGGTTTTTATGAAACCTTAGGGTTTCGCAGAAGCCCAGTTGAGAAACCTTGTACTAAATTATTTCAGGAAAAGACACCACTACTTTTAAAGTCTGCAGGCTGTTTCTGCCTCCGTATTCTTTGAAGTATTGTTTTCCAAAGGCTTAGTAGAATAAGTAGATATTTAAAGACATTAGAATAAGTAAAGATATATAATCAGTATTATAGATTTGGGTATTTCATCTAGAAGCAACTTACTGAGCTTCTTTTTTATTTAAACGGACTTTTCTTAAATTGTGAATGTAGTCTGCATAGTAGTCTTTATTCATTTGCTTTTCCAGTTCTTCATATACTGTGTAAGAGAACTCTGGATCTATATAACAATATCTGGGAACTTTTGTGAAAATAGTCCTAAATCAGAACAATGACATACAACTTCATCAGTACATGAAATATTTAAATATGCATTGAAGAATCAAAATATTACTGCTTTTACTATATATTTTTATATCCCATTATTCCACTAATCATTTCATCTGGCGAGCACAAAAGAAAGGACAAAATAATTGGAATTTGTTTTAAGAAAATATTAACAACACACATACTTCTGGACAAATAAAAATCACTTACAGAAGAAAATAATTTCCAGTATAAACGTAATATTCACTATGGCAAAACAATCATATAAAATAGTAAACATAATCTGTCTTAAGATCATCATTATTTATATTACCTGTAATCCTTATGAAACTCAGCGGGTCTTATGCTGGCTGGACGATCATTGGGAAGAGCTACTAGTACATTGCTTAAGTTCCTATTAATCCGGTGAGCATGTAATTGTGTCTTATCTGATTTAAGTAGTGCTATTGGTGCAACATCACTCAGTTGATCCCCCTTGTTAGCTATAAATATCCCCGTAGCATTGGAAATCAATGGTGTTAAACCTTGGGTCAGGATTTAAATAAAAAGTGTATTATATAGGACAAGAAAACCAAAAAATAAATTAATGTACTTTATTCCCACAAATTCTACAATATTAAATTCACAGTAACATTTTATTCAATTAAGGATCATATCCACACCTAACCTCTTATAATGTAACAATTTTCAGACTGAGCCTTTTAAAATCTAAAATGAGTTTCAGCAAAACTGATTGCAGAAAACAAACACAAAGAAAATAAATAAATAAACTGCATCATTCAAAGAGCTAAACTAAGATATTACTCACAACTTAAATTTCAAAATATACTAGTTAGTATCACATATTTGATTTCTATTTTATGGTAATATTTTTCAGAATTTATGCATAAGTTAATTCCATTTCTTATTCCTAAAACCAGGCAAATATAAAACCCCAAAAAGAGATTTAATTAAATCATTCTGTGCGTGTGTTATATGTTATATTTCTATAATGATCAAATGATAACTCAAAAATAAATTGAAGAAGGCTTCAATCTTTTCACAGATAAGGTGAGAGCAGATACTAATAAATAAATCAAAATAAATAATAAAAATTAACTGAAGTCATTCAATAATTACAAAAATATCCCAAAGAGCTAGTATTTTTTTAGTTGAGTGCACTAAAGGTTGTGAAGATCCTGATGCAAAATGTACTTTTCCGTATAAAATATTAAGCTTCAGGACTAAATTATAGCTCACTTCCAAACAAATATCAGAAAGTATATAAAAAAGGTATTCTTGTACTAAAAAAGAACTATGGAAATAAGGAACATCATTTTGAAATATAGGAAACCAACTGCGGTTTCTGCTTGTCACCAATTAGAATCCAAAGCATCCGCACGCATTCTACACATTATAAGTACCTGAATAATCTGAGTTACTCATTTATTAGCTTACATTATCAGCTATTCAGCTTGACATTTAAGTAAAATATTTTTTTAATGCAAAATCAGCATTCATGCCTTGAACAATCCAGGGGAGACTTTCAGGAAACTGTGTACATGGAGTAGAGCTCCTCTGAACTGCTGTTAGGAATCTGAAATTCCAAAATGCTCTAGCAATCCTAGTTTTCCATTCCAAAAGAGTACAGGTAGTTCTCAACTTACGACCTATCACTTAGCAATCATTCAAAGTTACACTGGACCCTTCCAAAAAATACTTAGGATCTGATTTTGTGACTCCAACGTCCCTTCCCCGCGATCACACAAACACATTTCGGGTGCTTGGCAACCGGGCTATATTTACAGCCATTTGCAGCATCTCATAGTCACATGACCACAATTGATATTTTTTGTTGGAAAGCAATATTTATTGCCGTTTTTCAGCAAAAAAAAAATCCATTGGCTAAAACAGGTTCACTTAACAATCACTGTTTTGGCTTAATGACTCCCACAAAAACGATTGTAAAATTGGTAGTTTTGGGGTCAATTACAGATGTCAAGTTAAAAACTATCTGTAGCTTACAGACTTGTCATATTGTTTAATATTACATTAATATTTTTGCCCCAGTGTTGATTTGAATGATCTGATATGACACTAACTTAGGACAATCACAATCATCTTTTACTGGAAAACATAACTTTAGAGAGCTCCAAAACCAGGAGAAGAATATTTAACAGTGTCCATATAAGTTAGCACCTTTGATTTCTATGAACAAAATTGTAGCTTGAGAACACCTCCCTCTCAAATTAACTTCCAACCAATTTATGCTAACTCATAATAGTTTGCTATATATATCTTCAAGGCAGCAAGGCTTTTCCTGGGGCCAGAAAGGGTAGAAGCAAACAGTTTCCTGGAAGATTGGAAAGGCATGTGGCCTTTCCATTTCCCATATATCTTTTTTCTAAATAACTAGGGGTTTTAACATTTATCACTTTTAGGTAAATAACACATCTTTTTTAAATTTAATCTGAAGAAAATTGAACTAGCTGTTCTCCTAGATTTCAAATGGAAAGAAAACATCATGGCATATTTTTCAAATCCAATCCCCCCCACACAAAAAGCAGATTATAATTGCACTTAGATTACAGACGTGTGCGCAGTGGTTAGAATGCAGTATTGCAAGCTAATTCACTGCTCACTGCCAGGAGTTCGATCCTGACTAGCTCAAGGTTGACTCAGCCTTCCATTCTTCTGAGGTCGTTAAAATGAGGACCAAGATTGTTGGGGGCAATATGCTGACTCTGTAAACCGCTTAAAGAGGACTGTAAAGCACTATGAACCGGTATATAAGTCTAAGTGCTAAGCTTATTATAACTTGTAAAAGAGAAAGTAAAAGGCTAAAACTAAAATCAACAATTCCCGCCCACATAGGAAATTAAATCCACGTGTTTAAAAATGTAATTGAGACATTAAAATTTTCTATTTAGTTTTTTTAAAAAAAATTACAGGAAAAACAGCTAGCTTGTCCAGTCTTTCCCATCTTTCCACAATCTATTTAGAATCCTCGAGATATATGGTATCCTACTTATCTTAAAAGGAATATTAGTCACAGAGGAATGAAATCAATGCTTACAAATAAGCTTAACTGAAAACTAAAATTCATTTCAAAAAAGATTTATGTTAAGCAGCATGGACCGCCAGATAATTTTCAAAATTAATAATGCATTTAAATCAGTTACTTCTTCATAAAGACAGCATGTCTGAATTCTATCATTTCAGGTGATAAATAGATCACGTATCTATCTTGGGAAAATGTCTAAATTGTTTCTCAGAAATAAACGTATTTCTAACTCAGTAAAAACTTAGCACTTTTTAATTAATAACATACCAGGGTTGCTTTTCAGCACAACATTAGTGGATACCGACTTGCAGAGGCCAGAAAAAACTAAATGTATTTGATGAAATGGTTTCATCTCTAAAACCCGAAAGTCATCTTTCTTTGGTACTGGTCCTATAATATCTACTTTCTGCCTCACTGTGAAGGTTCCTATATGTCGTGGGATAAATGAAAATATCACATCCTGAAAATAAAAGGACAAAAGTATTAAGCATAGAAAAAGGAAACCAAAAGCTAATGCAAGTTATAAAAAGTTCAATGTGTTACATTATGCTTACTCTTATTTACTTAAAACTTTAATTTGATTTGTTTCTTATATTTAAATAATAAAATAGTAAAAATTTTCTAATTGAAATAATGCAACAGAATTGAATGATAATTATGTTCTCGTTCACATATAAAATAGACATAACATTTAAATATACAAATGGATAATGAAAGAGAGAAATTGAGGGTGCCAAACAATGATAAAATAAAATGAGAGAAGTAAATTAGAAATTAGGTACGTGTTGCTTATATAATAAAATATTCTAAAAAACTGAATCTCACCAGGAAACAAAAGAAGAAGAGAGCATTCCACTAAGCAGCTGAAGAAAAAGTTTGAGGATGTGAATGAACACCAGCAAAATACAGCTGAGCAGGATAGAAAGAAAAGAGGAAATAAGGAAAATACAAGACAAGGAAACATAATTTAGAATTGAGTATAAACTTGTAATTGATGAAGTGCCTAAGAGATAAATATAAAGAAAATAATAGTGACTACTACATAGGAGAAAATGAGTTACAGTTCAAATATTGTGAACAGTAATGAGAGAAGCAGCATATGGAAGCAATAAAATGGCTAATGTAGTTTAACCAAAAACTGAAGAAGAGAAAAAAGATTTAATGCTAAGAATGGAAAGTGGTGATATGTGAGATTGTTACATTCTCTTCTTTGCCATGTTTGAAGAAAAAGAACAGAAAAGTAGTAATTCTTTCATCTCCAAACATCATCTATAGCTTTCTGCTACCTTCTCTGCCCTAAATATTATGTAATGCAACACACTCTAACATGAAATATCTTAAAAATTAAATATATAGTATATAAAGAATGAAAGAAAATATGCTAATACCTTTGCAGACTTTCCTTTTATTTTTCCCTTTTCAGGGCAAATATTATAATGTGCAATCTTATGAAAAACAAATGTCACTGGAAGACCATCACTTTCATTTTGGAGTGTGCAAACAAGATCTGTGTGTTCACCAATGTAACACTCTTTGAAACTGACAACTGGTCCTGGGGTGAATGTCAACATGACTGGAAGTCCTGAGCCTATCAATCCTAATTCAACACAGTGGGGATTCCCTGAAAAAGACATTGAGATGGAGACTAAAAGTATACCAGTAAGTGTTCATAGGATATACTGCTATAAAGGAGCAAATGATGCATTACAAATACAAATATTGTTCTCTAATGCACCCAAAAACTTATAGATAATAACAACAAAAATCTGTTCTACAAAGAACTGTTCACATGAATAATAAAGCATTCTTGAAAACAAATGGTTGCACTCAAATGGTAAAGCTGTGCAGTTGCTGCCTTAAGTGAAAACTCCTAAAGGAAAGCCCAGGTATTATTAAATACATCAAATGTAGGTGATTTTTTAAACCTCCTGAATTAACAGAAATCATTAAATGAAGGAGAGGGGCAAGTTGGGAGTGGATGGACTAGCAGTACCTTAATCTACCCTGTCAGATTAACCTTGACTATAGATAACAAGGAAATTGATGATGTCATTTGTTTATATTAATGTCTAGCATCCTCTGCATAGCATGAAATGGGATCTTTCTGTAATTATTTAAGAATTCATCAAAACAAAGAAGATAGCCATAATCATGTATTGTTTGTATCTTTGGGCATAAACTATGCGATAGTTCAAGTAGCCTGTTCATAAGCTGATTTTATCTGCTCCTAGGAACAAAAACACAAATGAGGATGATTAATTTAGTGTGATGTCTGAAGGTGGAGTTACACTTTGCCATATTAAAACAATCCAGGATTCTTCAAAAAAAATCTAGCTTAAAATGACTTAACAAATCTATCTTATTTGGGTAAAATGATCAATATTCCTAAACTCAGTTGTAATATTAAATTACCTATATTAACACGTTCACTCATTAAAACAAGTAATGAGGTTACATAAACCAATACATAGCTCATGAATGCTTTGATTTAATGAGTTAGAGTTCTTGGTTAAAATGGACATGAAATAATGGCCAGTACAATATCCCTGACTCTTGCCATGAAGACTACATAAAGATTTATATTCTGGAACTAAGCAGTATCAAATAACTGTGATTTCCAAATATAGTTCAAACATTCAAGATTCTCAGTATCCTATAATAATCTATGTACGAACTATAGTTTCAAACAATCTTAAACAACTCTACATACAGTATACTCTATTGCTATAATTTTCAAAATTTATTCTAGTGGAAATGTTCATCTGTAAGGACCCACCCCACTTTGCATCTTAAGAAGACAGAACTCCTGGAATATTTCTTCCAATAGGCATCTTTATTAAGAGAAAGCTGGATGTAGGCGTTCTAGACAGGACTTGGGTTCGAGCTCTCCACTTCAAGGTTTTAAGGGATCCCCCATTAGTCACACCCCCATAACCCCCTTTTCCCAGCGACAATTCTAG
>NW_015386878.1:239748-241031 GCF_001527695.2 Protobothrops mucrosquamatus
CCCCCCCATTCCCTTGTGGGTGATGGCTAGATGTTAGTCCCTGAGTGGTTCCTAAGAGGGATAAAAATTCCTTCCAAAATGCAGACGTAAATTGCACTCCCCTATCAGAGATGATGCGTTGGGGTGCTCCATGCAATCTGTAAATATGCTGGACAAACAGTTTCGCTAAGGCTTTTGCAGTGGGAATCTTTTGGCAAGGAATAAAGTGCACCTGTTTGGAAAACAAGTTCGTGACCATCCAGACAACAGTATGTCCATTGCTTTCTGGTAATTCTACAATAAAGTCCATGGCTATTTCCCTCCATGGGGCTGAAGGATTTGCCACTGTTTGTAACAATCCGGGCGATTTCCCTTGTAGCCTCTTCGCCATTGCACACTTTGGGCAGCTGGCCACATAACTTTCTATGTCCTTTTTTATGGATGGCCACCAAAATTGCCGTTTAATTAAGTGTAATGTTTTTACAAATCCAAAATGCCCTGCTGATTTTGTATCATGGCAAAGTTGCATGAATGTGATTCTTTGGGTTGCTGGTATATATAACTTTTCCCCTACCCAAGGCAACCCGTCTCTCATTGTGCACACATTTTTGCTTTTCTGAAACCATTCATCTGATTCCAAACTTTTCCAAAATTCAATTCCAGTTTGGCTGTTCAGTTGTGGTTTTATTTTAGCGTGGGCTCTGGTGGTTACTGGTGCTGCCAGTTGTGATTCTGCTATCATCGGTTTAGAGTCTGTGGTTCGCGTGCTGTTATATTGGGGCATGCGAGATAGTGCATCTGCCAGGAAGTTCTTCCCCCCCGGCAAGTGTTTGAGCTTAAATTGGAATTGGTGGAAATGTTGGGACCAGCGGGCTTGTTTGGGATTGAGCTTCCTGGGTGTTTTCAGGGCTTCCAAATTCTTGTGGTCAGTCCACACCTGGAAGGGGATTTTGTTGCCTTCTAGGAACTGCCGCCACGTGAGTAATGCCCAACGGATCCCATATGCCTCTTTCTCCCATACGGGCCAGCGCTGTTCTGTTTCCGTGAGTTTCTTTGATGTGTATGCACAGGGTTGCAATATTCCTTCATTGTTTTCTTGTAACATCGCTTGCATCTGCTTGTATTACGAAGGGCCTATCCATGTCTGGGTGTCTCAGTACTGGTTCTGCAGAAAAAAGTCTCTTTAATCTCTCAAATGCCGCTTGGCACTCCATTGTCCATTTTAGTGGTTGGCTGGGTTTTGTTTTTTTTATTGAAAATTTTTAAAATTTTTACAATATAACTCCCCACCTCCCTCATACCCC
>NW_015386878.1:243684-258984 GCF_001527695.2 Protobothrops mucrosquamatus
ATGAAAGCTAATGACCCCCATTGTTATTGTTAGTCCATTTGGTGATATCCACCTCCAGTCCCTTTGAAGTAGGCTGAAGGAAGTGAGGGCCATAAAGCCCCTTTGTTCACCCCCTTCCCTTCATCGTATGACAGAATCCAGAGCAGACAGAAATGCGGGTTTTCATAGTTGATAACTAGATATGGAGTATATTTGGATTATTTCCAAATATAGTTCAAACATTCAAGATTCTCAGTATCCTATAATACTCTATGTACGAACTATAGTTTCAAACAATCTTAAACAACTCTACATACAGTATACTCTATTGCTATAATTTTCAAAATTTATTCTAGTGGAAATGTTCATCATTACATTCAACAGTAAGTATCTTAAAGCCCAAACTGTGATGTTTGGCAGTCCCATCTAGAACCATAATTTATAATTTCAGAAAGGCTAACAAAATAAGGCCTCTCAAAAGCTGCATAACTTATTAGAAATGTTATTTTGTGAATATGAATTAAAGTACTTTCAAGAAATTCCATAGGATGCAATAATTGTGATCAATATTATGGTTATAATTTTTATCTAATGAAATATATAAATAATTCCATGAGATCAGCATTATAGCATTACAAACTTCAAAAAATCTTTATCTTACACACAACATTAGAAAGAAGAACTTGTTCTTATTAGATGCTCATCAAGAAATTAATTTTATGTTTTTTTAACAATACCTACATTGATCTCATTACTTTTCCTAGAAAATACATTTATTTCACACTTAATTCAGTATTTACCCATACCATACCTTGGATGGGTATTTCAGCACCAAGCATTGTGTGTAAGAAATCATCTTTGCTTCCTACAGCTTCAAATTTCAAAAAGACAGCATAATCTTTTCGTGATGGAGTTCTGTCAAAGTCTCTGTCAATTTGCAGCTGCCTATAAAATTTAAAATTACATTTACATTTCTATCATTCAGATTACTGATTTGTAACTGCTGATATCAAACTACATAGCAAAATAAAAGGGCATCAGATACCATAATTTTAAGGAACCACAGGCTGTAAATTTAACTTATCCAAAATCAGGATACGTAGAATTGAAATGTTCTATGTAATTTCAACAGAATCTTTTCATAATAAATATTCTCATTTGTTAATCATAAGACCACATGTAAACCTTAAATTAGATTATGTTATTCACAATTCAGAATAATGAATATTTCAAAACTTTCTTGCCATCTTTGACAATGACATTATTTTGATATTAAAATTTCAATTTACCAACTTCTAAATCATTGAACACATGCATATACAGTATTTGGCATTTCCACCCCTTTTTATCATTTCTGATGCTGTGTTGCCTAGCCTCTACTATTGGGGCATCTTGAGCTTGCATAGTTCAATAATCCCTTAACAATAAGAAGAATCATCTTTTTGTACTAAAAAACTCTCACCTCAGCAAGAAATGAAAACAAGTGATAGAGACCTTATTTCCCCTATCTGAAAGAATAAAAAGAAGAGCCATACATATTTTTCACTGCCTCTTGAAAACGGAATTCATTAAAGCATTTCACCTAATATAGAGAATAAGGAAGATGACCTTGACAAAGAACAGATCTCTTACCAAAGCAATGAGGAGGAGAACATTGCTTAAGCCCAAAACAAGAAGGTATGTGTAAATGTTTCATAGCCAGTCACCGGCGCCCCAATTCACATGGATATAAGAGAGGGAAAGCATAATCGGATTTGGAAAATTATATTACTACAGCTCATCTTAAAAAAGAATAGTTTTAAAAGTCTATGGAATTTATATTTTGGTATGTTCTACATTGTGGGGGGTGACATCAAAATAGGCTAATTACAATACAATAGATACAGATTATTGCTACAGTGAAGAAAATAAATTCTGTTAAATGAAATTAGGAATATACATACGTGGGTTTTGTGTGTATGTATACATGTATACAGACCTACGTACATATATACACACACTACAGCTTTTATCATTTTCATTGTGCTCATTACTTCAGTTTACAAAATCACTTACTTTGGACTAAAAGAAAGAAAAACCACAGTCTTCTGATAAGGTTGCAGTGTTCCTTCATTAGGAATGCAAGTAATCAAAGTTGAAACATCTGTTTCTTGATTTTCAGGATAATCTTTCAAAGCAGCATTTGAACTCTGCTGAATATCTGTGCCCTTTAAGAAAACATAAAATGAATATGCTAAAAATTAATTACTCCATGTATTTACATGGATGTTTCATATATAAGATCAATAAACTTGCTGAAAAGGTAACAGTTATAAAAATGTGAACAAAACTTGTCACCAAGTCTAGACCCCACTAAGCTTTCCTTTAAAACATGGCTAGTATATTATTTTAAAAGTAATAAATGTCTACAATTATTATTCATCAACAAATGTCCATTGATATGAAAGGCATGCACTTCAGAAATACCAAAACTATTACAACATTCATCTGGCGTATAAGATCCCTACAGCTTTCTCATGAAACCTTAAGAGTAAATAATAAAGTCATATAATATCAAAGCAATGGGTAGGTTTTAGTTCCACTTTAACATATTGTCCATGTTCATACCATTCACTTATTTGTGGGAGATATCAGAAGTAAATTTGTGGACATTACTGGAATGAAATCTAAATCTGCCTTTTGAAATGGCTTTTGAACGCTTATATGAACTGTGTTTAAAAATACAACAAGCCCAAATCTGGCCTATACTTATACTCTTACCTTTTCACATTATCAAGGGCAAGAATAATAGGAACTCTCATTTATATACAAATAATAGCCAAAATGTAAAAGAGTAACAAACTTTGTTTGTCCTTTGATAGCTTCTAAGTATGACAGAGAAGAAAGGGAATTCTGCTGAAAAAAAGATAGGTGTTTAAAAGCAGGCCTAAAATCAAGAGTTTACTTACCATCTCTCCACCAAGAGCATTATCCATCAAGACTGCCACCCAATCCACAGGCTCTGGACTTTTATTGTGAAGAATAATTTCTTCCATCTTGGAAGTTCCAAAGTAGACACATCCAAAATTAACACACTGGATAGTATTTGAGTGAGGCACACCTAAAACCTCAAGAACTTGTTCCACAATATTGGCTTTGATTTTTATCTCAGCAGTGGGTCCTCCCTGCAACTCCACACTTTGGATAACAACAGATAAAAAGGAATTGTGAGCTTCAGGACAATCACAGCTTAAGATTAATAATGCCATATTAATCATTTGGAATTTAAGATTTTATTAGCATATTTCACACACACACACATTTATAACTTAAACTTATAACAGTTGCCTATTTGTAACATTCAATGCTTCTTATCAGAATAGTAAGTGCTCTTAATATTACATAATATTAGAAGAGTTATAACTGAATTAATTCTTCATTATCCCCAATTTGGAATAATAAAGGAAACACCAAATTTCAATATAAGAAGGATTTTTAAATGAGGCTTCAAATTAGATTTTACTTAGAATTGGAGTTTACCGTTGCATTCTACCTAAATAAAATTAAACAGTCTGATTTAATTAAACTGTAATACCCAATGTACTGAGCTGTCATATAATTTATTGAAGCACAGCCATCCATTCTTTAGATAGGAAATTGAGTAGTATGCAACAAAAAGGTCCTATCCTTCACTCAAATTGTTCTTATTACATAGACTGCACTTGAATTGGCAATACTTTTACTTACTTCAATGACACAAGTAATTAAACATATCTATGCAGTGAAAGGGCAAAGAACACTACAGTATAAGGCATATGCTTCCATTTATTTATTATGTATCATAAAGTTTAATTCAAGAAGTAAATCAAAAGAGACAACACTGCAATTTAAATATACTGCACTTACGTGGCTAGTTGATTAATTATTTTTGGTACATCGGTACATATCTCCACTTTAATCAATTTCACTGTTTTTGGTTCTATCACGCCATTGATTGGTGCAATAATAATAGGAACACTTCCTCTGTATTTTATGTCAAATGTACCTTAAAATATAAAAATTAAATAAATTAAAAACAAAACCATCTAGTGAATACACATAAAATTAAATGCTAATCTTTTTGCCTCCAATGATAAAAGGATCACAATAACAGAATAATAAGATGCATCATCATCAAGAGATCTCATCAAGGTTGTCTATCTTCCTCAGCTATTTCTCCTCAGTCATATTGTAAGACATCATTCTAAGTTTATAAAAAGTACAGTCTTTCTTCAGATACTGTTAATGTATACTTATACATTCCTCTGAGATAAAGCTAACAATAAATGTTAATCCCAAGCAATCACACAACTCAAGCAGAACTGCAGACTCCTCTTATCGTAGATGCAGCCATATAAATGAAATAATTAAAAATTTAACCATTATACATTAATCATTATATACTGCGTCGTAGTGGCACAGTGGTTAGAATGTAGTACTGCATGCTAACTCTGCCCACAGCCAGGAGTTCAATCCAGACAAATTCAAGGTTGATTCAGCCTTCCATCCTTTCAAGGGCAGTAAAATGAGTATCCAGATTGTTGGGGGGAATATGCTGACAATGTAAATCGCTCAGAGAGTGCTATAAAGCACTATGGAGTGGTATATAAGTCTAAGTACTATTGCTATGCTTTAGCTTTATATGAAAACTAAACATTTAAGCCTGTCCATTCCTTCCACCATATTTGTAATGGCAGCTTGCAAATCCCCCTTCCAAGATATTACAGGAGAGGAAATGCCAAAACAATGATATTGTCCTTACTCTGGAATACTCTATTCCCTGCTTACACTTTGGACAGCAGTGAAGACTGCTTTTCCAATAAGCTTTCAAGGCAGAGGATGCTAGTTAACTGGAAATTACTGCTTATGGGAGTTTATCATTTGGTATCATTTGCATGATGTAATATATCTTTATTTTTCATTCATAAGAGGACAAAAGACCAATGTCAAACCATCACAAGTGCCAGCCCTTTTGTACATCCATTGTGAGTTGAATGTACAAACAAAAACGTCATTTTTGTCATTTTAACAAAAAATATCAGGTTCTATGATGCATTTGAACATGTTTTTACTATTTTTATTATTTTTACCTGTAAGCCATCTAGCATTAGCTACTTATAATTCATGCATAAGTAAAAATCATTTTCAATGATTTTTATTGAAATTTAAAAATACAAAGATAAAAAACTAATGCAAATTAAGAAAAATACAAAAAACAAAAAAAGCAAAAAGTGCAAAGAGAAAAAAGAATGTGGTAAGGCTGGAAGAAATATGTAAAAGAGAGTGGAAAATATTAAAAAATTACTTCTCCCTTCATCAACACAAGTACAGTTTCAGTAAATTAGCAATGTTAGAACAATGACTTCTCCAATATTTTAACCTAACCTTTCATCCTATCTATGTATCTATCTAAGAAATAAATAAATTTCATATTACTTTGATGTGATTTACCTAATTTTCTCTAAAAATACAAAAAATATTGTTCCATATTTTGTATCAATAAGCAAATATTTAAACCCTGACCATTCAAGGAATCAGAAAAGATCAAGAGCTACCAGAAACAACATATTGAAATTTAATCCTTTCAAATAATATCCCAGAAATTTCTTATCATTTTCTCTTCATCTCTCCTCAGAAACTCCTTTGCAAATATAACACTTTTCTTCTCTAAAACTACAACAAAAAATCTTTTCTTTTCATATCTGATCTATAAACAAATATTTAAAGTCTCATCATTCAGTCCTTATTTTAAAAAGAAAAAGCTGCTGGAAAAAAATACACATTTTAATTTTGGTTGAATAATCCAATTTTATAAATCTTTTTTTTTACTTTTGAAATCTTGATGTTTATTCCTTTAAAATCATCTGTCTGAAGTCGATATCTTTTCATTCTTGCTTCATCTTTTCTCAGGAACTTCTTCAGAAGTATAACCTATCTCTTTTGTAATTCCAAAATAAAAGACTTATTTGGACAACTTTCTTGACATCCACACTTCTAAGTCATTTTTCTGATTATTTGTGTAAGCTATTAAAATATCAGCCACTTTTATTTATAAATTCAGTATATCTTTGACATCATTCTTGTAGTCTGTCAGTTTTAAATCCATATCCAAAACAGCCCGATTCTCAGTTGTATCATCTTCTATCTCCTCTTTTGAGCCCATTATTATACAACCTGAAAAGGAAGTTCTGAGTACCTTGTTGCCAAAAATCCTTGAATTCTCCCAGAGTTAAAATACTTTTCTCCATTCTATATAAATGTGACATCTTCTTTAATTAAAATCTTGAGTCATGGTTGCTTTTAATAACCTGCCGCCAAAGTCTCCTTTTATCATGTTTTTCTCTACTCCACATTTTCCCAGTGAAAAGATTTCTTACACTTAAATTCAGATTCTTCCTATATTTTGATAACATTCTGAACAAACCACAGGAAATATTCTTAAAATTATTTCATAATTTTATTTCCAGTCAATCTGGCCCTTAGTCCATTTCAAAACTTTTCATAATCAAGCTTCTAATCTCCTTTTTGCTGCTTATTTCCAAATAAGAGGTTTTTTCTTTAATTTCTTAAACTTACATGAAACTTCTTTCAATAAGGATCAAAGGAAAATCACCAATGTAATTAATATATAGAGAGAGATTATATAGAAATTAATTTTTAATCATATTCTCTTTATATATATTGACACCATTCATAGGGTCATACAACATTAACCTGGGTTAAGTGACTAATCTGTCATTTTTCAATTCTTCATTTTTCTTCAACTGGGGCACCTATTTATGGCTATGGACTGTGTGATGGGGAAAAGTATAAAAAAAAGTATAAAAAGTATAAAAAGTGGCTCATGCACTAGAACATTGTTGCTACAGGGATTTCACTGTGCAATCATTCATAAAAGCATTTGCCAGGGATAAACAGCAGATTCAAGTTTTGATAATATATTGATGGTTGAGATACACTATCATAAAATAAACCAGTTTCATATTTTGACTAAGCACTCAGTCTTTACATAATGTATGCCACGGTTCAAATCTAGTTAATATCCTAAATCAAAGTACAATATGGTTTACTATGTCGCATGAAATAACCAAAGCTATGTCCAGCCATTGAGCTACGTCATATTATCATTTGTTTTTGCTTCGATGGGTTCATATTTCATGCTGAACCAAAAATAAATTACATTATGATTTGTATAAGTGTACAGCTAGCTAAATACACTAAACTCTATAAAAAATATTTACCTGGGGATGATCCATAGTTTGTAATTTTAGTTACTGCATGTATTATTTTACTGTTCGCAATCACTGTTCCAAAATTTATCTCAGGTTCAATTTCTAAGAAACAACATGGACGTAATCTGCAAAAAAAGTCTATTTTATTGGTTTTATATCATTTTATTGATTTAATTTTTAAATACATTTCAAGGGAAATAAAGTATTTTTGGATTTTTTCAACAGATACATTAACTACATTTCTTAACTTAGTATTTATGTTGCTATGTTTTTAAGTATTGTAAGCACAATGAAATCATATTAATTTGCAACTATATTTTATTTAGCTTGAAATTTTTGTATGTCAAAATATTTAATACTTATTGCCTATTTCTATTCAAGATAATAATTTAGTACACAATTAATACCTGAAATATTACCATAGTTTTGGTACTATTACAGTGGTACCTCAGTACTCAACTGCTTTGAAACACATCAAATTTGGTACTCAATGCATTTTGATGCGAAAATTTTACACCAATATTTATAGTTTGTTTGGTGCTCAATGTACAAACTAGAACTTGTTGATGTCGGCTGCCTTGTGACTCACTACATTATTCCTTATGGGAAAAATTTGTTTGGTACTTGTATTTGGTACTCATTGTGCCTTCTGATTAACAATGAGAACCAAAAGTACCACTGTAAATTAATTCAGTATTACATAAACTCACAATACTTGGTGTAAGAGACACTGCCATATTTCACACATAACAAAGCAGATTAAACAAAGCACATTAAATTAAGAACCTGAAACTGCATGTTAGCAGTCACAAGCACTTATAAGTAAGGTTAATGGGTTTTTTCCACCTGATCGGCCTTGCACAGACAAAATGGAGGAACAGTCAGAACAGGCTTTGTTCCACATTAGTGCAAGACCAATGGACTGCTTCAGTACAACAAAGATTGAGACCCCCTGAAATATATAGATTAAAATTTTAATTATTAAATGCGGTGTATTTTTTTCTCATCCAATGCTACTCTAATTAAATAATTAGGTTTAGCTGGAGGTCACAAAACATTATTTTAGAGCTTTGCAGAGCCACAAAGTTTGAGAACTTCCTGTTTTAAAACAAACTAATCATCACAATAAACTAAGCTAAAGTTTTGCCCATTTGTTGGGGTTTAGTGTGCAAATGCTAGCCAAATATTTAACCAACAGTAGAGTTTTATGTTGAAATGCCATACCCAATCAGAGGAATTTCAATTACTTTTTTTTCTACATGAAGGAGGAGCCTATCATGAAGGTCTTCCTCACTGTCCGGATGATATTCCACAGTGGCTGTTATGTAAAGGCCAGAAGCAACAGGTTTCTTTGGATTTTCCACAATTAGTTTGAACTGCAAAATTAATAAACCATTCAATTTTACAAATGTTATCTGAACATGAGGTTCTTCACCACCATACAACTATCACTCAGCAAATTATAGTGCAAATAAAGATTTTTTAAAGGAAACATTTTTCTTTTAGTTACATGATGTATTCTGGCAACAACTAAAGCAAAACAGGATGGATGGACAGATGGATGGACAGATATAGAAATTGTGCTGTAGATATAGGAAACAATACTGCAAGAGAAAGTACTGTGGTAAGGAGTGTGAAACTATCATAAACATAGGAAACATACAAAAAAATGAAAGAGGAAGTACCAATTAGGAAGGTCACCTGCTTTTTTAAAGGGACTGTAATCTCATTCATGCCTCCTATTCTCTTTGAACTATTTACCCTGTAATATCTTGTAAGATTCTTTCCCAAACTTACACCCTGCAGATATTTTGAGTATCTTGTATCTTTTCCAGCCACTGAGTTTTATGCCTGTAATAGACTGGTGATGGCATAGTAATAGATCTAGCACCAGATTCAAAAATTGTATAATAAACCTGCATTACTAGACAATATTGTGCTGATGCAAAGTTATGTATTTCCTACCTTTGAATTTTAACTTTTTATTGACTGAATTCTTATTTCATCTTACCATTGAACTACCTTTGTTCGAGATTGTAGACAAGTATGTTTCTAACCTATAAATAACTGAAGGAACGAAAACTATTCCCCCTTCATATACTAATCTTAGTGCAAGAAATAATAATCATGGCTCTTCAAAAAGAATTAGTGAATTACTAAAAGTCAACATGGGTTTGTCAAAAACAGATCATGCCAGACAAATCTTATTGCATTCTTTGACCAAGTGACAAAATTAGTGGATCAGAGGAATGCTGTGGATATAATTTACTTGGACTTCAGTAAGGCATTTGATAAAGTAGATCACAATCTACTACTTGATAAGATAGAAAAATGTGGGTTAGACAGCATCACCACCAGATGGATCCGTAGCTGGCTGACCGGCTGTACTCAGTGTGTGGTCCTCAATGGAACCGCATCTACATGGAGGGAAGTGTGTAGTGGGGTGCCACAAAGCTCTGTTCTGGGTCCAGTGCTCTTCAATATCTTCATCAACAATTTGGACGAGAGGATAGATGGGGAAATCATCAAATTTGCAGACAACACCAAGCTGGCAGGAATAGCCAACACTCCAGAAGACAGGCTTAGGATACAGGAGGATCTGGACAGACTTGAACACTGGGCGCTAACCAACAAAATGAAATTCAATGGTGAAAAAAGTAAGGTTCTACATTTAGGCAAGAAAAACCAAATGTACAGGTATAGTATAGGGGGTACCTTGCTCAATAATAGTAACTGTGAGAGGGACCTCGGAGTCCTAGTGGACAATCACTTAAATATGAGCCAGCAGTGTGCTGCAGCTGCCAAAAAGGCCAACACAGTGCTGGGCTGCATTAACAGAGGGATAGAATCAAGATCACGTGAAGTATTAATACCACTTTATAATGCCTTGGTAAGGCCACACTTGGAATACTGCATCCAGTTTTGGTCACCAGGATGTAAAAAAGATGTTGAGACTCTAGAAAGAGTACAGAGAAGAGCAACAAAGATGATTAGGGGACTGGAGGCTGAAGCATACTGTATAAGGAAAGGCTGCTGGAATTGGGTATGTCTAGTTTAATGAAGAGAAGGACGAGGGGGGACATGATAGCAGTCTTCCAATATCTCAGGGGTTGCCACAAAGAAGAGGGAGTCAAGCTATTCTCCAAAGTGCCTGAAGGCAGGACAAGAAGCAACGGGTGGAAACTAATCAAGGAGAGAAGCAACCTAGAACTAAGGAGAAACTTCCTGACAGTTAGAACAATTAACCAGTGGAACAACCTGCCTCCAGAAGCGGTGAATGCTCCAACACTGGAAGTTTTTAAGAAAAGACTGGACAGCCATTTGTCTGAAATGGTATAGGGTTTCCTGCCTGAGCAAGGGGTTGGACTAGATGACCTCCAAGGTCCCTTCCAACTTTATTATTATATTGTTGTTGTTATTGTTGTTATTATTATTATTAATTCCAGTAACCCACTCAGTATCCTTTTCCCCCCCCTTTAAGTATACTTCCCTCCCCAAAGATGGACACCAAATTAAAGATTTGTTGCTAAAGGGGTTTCTCATTAAGACTCATTAGGTTTGATGCTGCCGAAACAAAACTAACTCCGTCCAATATGATACCGGCTAAAAAGAGAGTTTGTCCGGAGCTTACAGAAATAGCTAAGTTCACGGTAAAGCAGCAGGGGGAATCCCAAGCCTCAGTCAGGTTCTGACTAAGATTTCTAACTTCTTCGCTCCACTCCCTTGGTTGAGACTGCCTTGTTCCCGTCCCACCTGAGTCCGTTCCGGAGGTTGTAAATGAAGCGAACAGCTGCGTGTCTGCAGGTTTTGGACGCTAAGCAGCGCTCTGTAACAACTGCCTGGCATCGCATCCACGAAGCGTAGCTCGGGCGGCGTAATGCGCACTCCGTCGACGTCCATGGATCCGCCGGTTCCCTGCTCGCCTCCGCGGGAGCTCATGGCGGCCTCTAAGCGAGCCAGCTTCGTGCGCCGAGAGTTCGTGTTTCCAAGGAGACGCAAGCTTCTTTTGCACACAGCGGCTGGAGAGCTGTTGCCCCGCAACCGGAATCCGTATTCTGATTGGCGACTAAGGCTTCAAACTGAAACTCTGCCCATGAACGCGGAGCCTCCAATAGAAGGGAATCCTTGTCCTGCAAAGGGAAAGATGCGGCTGTTCAATAACAAGCTAATCAAGCAGTGTTCCTCAACCTTGACAATTTTAAGGCATGTGGACTTCAACTCCCAGAATTCCACAGCCAGCATTGCTGGCTGTGGAATTCTGGGAGTTGAAGTCCACATGCCTTAAAATTGTCAAGGTTGAGAAACACTGAGCTAATCAGAAGCGCTGCACATGAGTGATGGGTGGGGGTGGGGGGGTGAGCTTTATTTTGGTGTTTGTTACTCCCGCTGTTTTACGTTCTAGAGACAAAGGCATCTCTGAAGGCACAATCATGTACTGTAAAGTAAGGACAAGAATCTGACCAACTGGAATTTCTGCTCAGTGATCCCGATGGCTTTCTCTTAATCACAGAAGCATTGAATATATGATTCAGTGTTAGATGAGATATAACAACCAACTACANGAAATGTTGGTCACCCACTATATATACATGGCTTCTCCATATTAGTGATGTTGCTTTCTCTCAATTTCATTGAAGCCTAATCCTAACCTTACATGAATCTCCAGCCAAATAGGATCTCCTAATCTATTTACCAAGCTATAAAAACTAGGCACAACAGAAATAAAAGAAACATAAAGGGGCCCTCATAATGAATAAGTTTGGTTTTCCTCAATGATTTCATGGAAGCTTAAATATAAACATGTTAAACATTAATTTCTATGAATTGTTTTTATAGCCAAAAGGGATTTCCCATGCATTTTGCCAAGATACTAAAATGTAACTAGCTGCATATGTAACAGCCCCATAATCAATAAAATGTGTCTCCCCATATAACTGTGATGTTCATTTTTCTCACTAAATTCAAAGGAGCCTAATCCTAGGTGAATTTCCATCCAAATAGCATTTGCCAGAAATAACTGAAAAGTGCAACCAATACCATTTTCATCCATATCCAGGCCTGAATCTTAACTGAAAGGGTCCAGATAATCCATTTAATCCAGGACCCTCTTTTATGTGCAAAAAAATCTCACATAAACATTGCAGAAAAAGAAAAACCGTTTAACATTACCAAAATAATAAGCCCTTATTTAAATGTCAAAAATAATATAATAAAAAATCCATTACAATTTTAACTTTTGCAAAAGAAAAACTATTCAATCCAGATAATCACAAAGCACCCCAGAAACAGGAACTCTTTCTTTAAACCATGATCAGATAGACCAGTTTATTTTTTTGCTTCTTCCTCCCAATAAACGAAATGCTAATTCCTCTTTCCTTCGATCATCTTTACCTCTTCTCTCAACATTCTTACCTTTTATTGAGGTTCACTTGTAATTTCCCTGAAGTAGCTCCAGAAAATCTCTTATATTTCAATTTTAGTGGGTAGTCCACATTGCTGTTTTTGATACATTATTTATATATCCTTTACAGTTTTTAAATTATCATCTAACTGTACATTCAATATTTCCACATCTTTCATTTGTAATTTTTAAATAAGCCTTAAAATCAATTACAATTATATCCAGAGGAATTTGCTCATCTTCAGTAATAATTGTTGGTTTCAGTAAAGAGTTAAAAAGCTTGAGTACTTCAGCAACTCATAAATTAAACATTTCCTTTAAAACAGCCACTCTGTGCTCTAGTAATTGACATTCAAAGTCTTGTTTGCAATCCATATGTAAATAAGACAGATTTTTCCCACATGAGGCTCTTTCTACTTATACATTCTTTAGGTCAATTTCATAAATCCTTAGCATTTATAAAGTGTTCCATAAACAAACCAGAAATCACATCTTTGCTGTATAGAGCTAGAAATAGCAAAAAATAAAGCTCTTATGATGTTGAAAGGGCATAATTTTGCTTCTTTTTAAACAAATTGAAAAGAATCCCAGCAACTATAGACTTGTGATTTTAAAGGTTTTTTGATCATAAAAAACTAATAAATAAAATTATAAAGTGATTGAAAGGACTCAAACCATGAGTCCTTCAAAGACTGCATTTAAAACTCATTGTATGATGGAACTGGCGACCCACAACTGATTGAAAGTGGATGTAAAAGTGATGGTTTCTCTTGCCTGCTCACAAAAATCAGGTATCCATACTTATGGAAAGTGTAGGAGTCAATTCCCCTTCCTTCACCAGATATAGTTTCTCTCCCAACCCCAAATATTTCTCCCATCTTGCTTTTTCTAGATTTCATGAGGAGCTAACCCTAATTAGCTAGATTTCTATAACAGATTTCCATATATATCCCCTGCCCAAAAAACATAATATAAGATAGAACAGAAATGTAAGAGGCCAACTAACCATGAACTGCTTATCTGAACCTCTCTGTCATGTTGGATTTACTCACTGAGTAAATGGGGACCTAACTTAACCCTAGGTGGGTTTCCATGCATTCTGCCAGAAGAATAATATATGGAAACAGGGAAAACTAAGAGCCCCAATAACCATAAAAAGAATCTCCAAAACCTTCTGTCACATTGCTCTGACTAACTTATTTCATATGGACCTAATGCCAACCTTAAGTGGATTTCATCCCCAAAGGGTTTTCCTCATGCATTTGTTGTATTTTATGAGGAAGTCATAAGATTCTAAAATTTCTTAAGTCGTTTCTTCATTTTCTTTTTCTTTACTAATTGTTTTCCTTCTTTACTTTTTCTCTACCTTTTCTTTCTTTTTTGTAACTATTTTTATTTTTTTATTTTAGTTTGTATTAATCATTATTTTGTCAGCTATTAAGATTATTGTTCCATAAAATGGTGATATATTGATATATTCACAATAGAAGATAAAATAACAAGTATTTTTGCACAATACTGGACTTTTAATGAACTTTTTGCTGCAAATAGAAAGAGCTAAAATAATGAATTTTAGATTAGACAATCAAAAAGTGATGAATAAGGGGACAAAGAAATTATGGAGATGTTTAAGAGGAAGTAGGGATAATAATTTTGATTGTAACTGCTATGAAGAAGATACTTCTTTATCTGTTTTTCTTTGTTTTCCATGTATTGTTTCCTACGGTTTTTCTTTTTTCTTTTTATATATTTCTTACTTTTCTTTCATTCAAGTAAAAGTTCTCAATAAAAATTTTTAAAAAGCAATAATATTTTATGTCAGTTTTAATTGGTGATTATGTAACATTAACAAAAGCAAAGATTTTATAGATATTATAAATGCAACTGTAACTATTTTTATTGTGGTATTGTCAAGGTTGCTAACATCGGATGTTCTTGCTTGACAATATATGAAGAAGCAGACATTCCCTATTTAACCTGTGTATTACTCTAAAGTTAGATAGTGTTGGAAAGGAGAGGGGAAAGGATGTACTTGGGGAATAGTTAGCCATAACAATATTTCAGTACAGTATTTTTCAAGGTTAGTTGTAACCAGAGGAGATATGGGAGGGAAAGTTCACACTTCAAACTAATTGGAGAACTTGATTGATGACTGTTAAATGAAGGAGTGAGTTATGCTTTGTTACGGGTGATTGGGGGGAGGAGAATTCAGATTTTGGCTTCACTATGTACATGCCGAAGCTATGTAGTAATTAAAAAGATTCTTTAAGGAAAACAATGCCTCAAAGTTCTTTGAAGAGCTTCTACTTTCGGAACCATGACAGGTATATTTCTCAAATACATATTCACAACAAAAGGTTAAAACAGCCAATCTATTGCAACAACAGTGGTTCTTAAGCTGAGGGTAATTAGCCCTAAAGTGGGCATATCCTGAGTGTAATACAACAATTTGTAATTGTTTGTGAGCCAACGATTCAGTTTGGAATTGCCTATTGTGTAAAACAACAGTGTGGAATTTTTTTGTGAGATACTGTCATTATTTGATACCACAAAAGGAGTAATTTTATTTATGAGAAAAATAATATAATTTATTTTTGTTAATTTCATAACCATTTCATGGGGAAACAAATGGCAGTAATTTGCTCAGCTCAGAAGCCTAAAAATATTAAT
>NW_015386878.1:259065-267207 GCF_001527695.2 Protobothrops mucrosquamatus
GAACACAACTGGAGAACATCCAATATTAAGATTAGATCTTAACATAGTAATAGACATTGAAGTAATTTCTATTACACTTCAGGTCCTTCAATATAATGGCAGGCAAGAAGGTAATGTGGTTACAATGCACTCCTCCTAAAAGTCTTTTTATTCTACTTTTCATTTTATTTTACTTCTATTCTCTTCCCACTCATTCTGCAATTGCTACAAACGTTGTTCCTGGGATTGCAATTTGGTCTGGGTAAAGATTTATGTATAAGATTTATGAATCAATTTTTCACAGCAGGGTAAAACAAGTTCATTTGCTGATTTACTCAAAAACACCAACAATTCACACTGAACAAGTTCAGACAGTTCTTCAAGCATTTCATAGGTACAAACTTTATGCCAAGCTGGAGTAAGGTGACTGTCATATTTCCTTTGAAAGAATCCAATGGATTCCCACAAAAAATCAAATTCTCTTTTGGGAAACCATACAGCTTCACACTATCTGTAATGTACAACAGATAATAGGTTTTCCTAATCTTTATCACAAATTTGTTGTTAATTTTACTGCACTGACCACTACTGTCTCATAAATGAGGATTGTTTAAAGACACGATTCTAATGTTCAGCAAAGTGTTCTTTACCTCAGACAGATTTTTGTTTCTAAGCTCATCTTTGCCATATCCATATCCCACTTCCCCCTTTATTCTTCAGAATGACCTCTCTTGAAATCTGTGCCTTTGCAATCTACATTAGAGTTACGATACAACTTGATCTCTTCTTCAGACTTTTGCCAGCCAAACTAATCCATAAGAGAGAACCAGAAAACAGAGGAACTAGAAACAAATACTTTATAGGCTGAAGGAAAAGTCCTTTCATTAGAACAGATTATCTAATGAGGAAAAAGATTGCTCCTAGTTACCTAAATGTTTATTTTCACATTAACTAAAAGGGGAAGGATATCATTATCTAGTAGGATATATAAATTAAATACAGATAGTCCTCGACTTAAAACCAATTGAACCCAAAATTTATGTTGCTAAGTGAGACATTTGTTAAGTGTTTTGCCCCATTTTATGACCTTTCTTGTTACAGTTGTTAAGTGAATCAATGCACTACATAGTTGTTAAGTGAATCTGGTTTCCCCCATTGACTTTGCTTGTCGGAAGGTTTTAAAGGGTGATCATATGATCTTGGGAAACTGCAACTGTCATAAACCTGAGTTGCCAACTATCTGAATATTGATCATGTGACCATGGGGATACTGCAATGGTCATAAGTGTGAAAAATGGTCATAAGTTACTTTTTTCAGTGATGTTGTAACTTTGAATGGTCACTAAATGAACTGTTGTAAGTCGAGGACTACCTGTACACCATTCAACCATCATTTAGATTCTTTGAGTAATTTCTTTTCCCACCTAGCTTATGTTTGTTGGAGGCTGGAGCCAAATGATGTAAAACCAAAAACCAGGCAAATGTATGTTATTCTGTTATTCTGTAAGTGGAAAGGCACAATTGTCTTTCCCTAAACTTACTGAGAGTAGCCAGGACAATTAGCTAGAGAGCACTATGATTTGCTTCCAAATATGAGGCAGCAGTTTTTTACTAACAAGACAAAGGCGGAAGTAAAAGCATTGTCTGTAACAGTTCAGGGTATATACAGTAGCACCAGAGAATTGCATAAGCCAGTCTGAATGTCTGACTAAAGGGCAACGAATATGAGCCCAGAGTCATTGTTCCCAAACAATGGAAGAAACAGGAATGTTGTTACATAGCTTGATGAGTCACTTTGCTCTGCCCTTTATAGCTGCCAACATAATGAGGGCTTAGACTCCTACCAGAATCAGGCCCTTCATTGAGTCTGCTCAGAGTCTTGCAGAGATGGCACAGATGTCTGCTTACCCACAGATCAGACTGACCACCAGTTCAGGCTGGTGTCCTGTCTGATCTGTCTGTTCAGCCTTGGAGATTCATAGATCATAACATAGATCTACAAACAATACATAAACTCTTTCTCATTTTTTGAAAACAAGATCTCAGTTGAGCTTGTGTCAATTTAGAAGTTTAGTTTAATGGTCAAATTCAATTAAAAATTGTAGAAATAAGATTAGAACATAGAATAATTGAATTGGAAGGGATCTTGGAGGTCTTCTAGTCCAACCCCTGCCCATAACAGTAGATCCTATACCATTCTGGACAAATGACTGTCCAGTCTCTTCTTGAAAACCTCCAGTGATGGAGTGCCCACAACTTCCAAAGGCAAGCTGTTCCACTAATTAATTGTTCTTATCAGGAAACCTCTCCTTAGTTCTAGGCTGAAAAGCTCTTTAATGATCTACTCATTACTTCTTCTGCTCTCAGGTGCTTTGAAGAATAAGTTGACTCCCTTTTTTCTCTGACAGCTCCTCAAGTACAGAAGATTGCTATCATATTACCCCAGCCCTTCTCTTCCTTAGACTAGACTTACCTAGATCCCTCAATTCTTCATCATATGGTTCAGCCTCCAGACCCCTTATCATCTTTGTTCCTCTTCTCTGCATTCTTCTAGAATCTAATATCTTTTTTGTATTGTCATGACCAGAATTGGATGCAGTATACCAAGTGTGGTCTCACTAGTGCAATATAAAGCAGTACTATCACTTCACGTGATCTTTAAACTCTCTCTCTCTTGATGGAATCTAAGACCGCATTGGCTTTTTTGGCAGCTGCATCACACTGGCGTTGAAAAGCAAATATACAGAAAAAGACATTTTTATTTATTTATTTATTTAATTAATTAAATTTATTTATTTAATTTATTTAGACATTACATGACTATCTTGTCTGTTTATATTAAGAGTTGAGCAAAAACTTTGTCCCATTTTGCTATTTGTATAAAAGCCAAGTGATTATTGACTGTAGCTGTAGCAGTTGCAACTAGATCTGTTGGACTGGCTCTTAGTGAAAAAAATTCCAGTAGCAGTTGGCTGTTAAATGGATTTATTTCATTGCTTTATTGATTTTGCAATAATTTAGAGTCTTATATGAGGGAGAGAATCAGCGCAGAGGTGACCTGACAAGGAAAACTTTGTATTATGGAGGATGAGTGTGTAACTTGTTTATAATTCAAATACTGAGCATTACAATAAAACTGATAGTAACCCCATTTTCTCTATTAGCAAAAGCTTGCCACATTATTACATGTATGCCTTTCAATTTTGATGGGAGATTAACGCTTATAGGCAAATTGGAGTAAATCAGCTTTGGAATTTTTTTCTACTACAGTGTTCAATCTTTACAAAGAGTCAGGCTGAATGTTCTAGGCTAGGGTTCTTTTATTCCAGAAATGTATCATTCTGATGGCCTCTTCTGGGAGAAAAATGGAATCATCTGGAGCTCAGACTCTCTATTTTGCATTTTTATAGATCATCAGTCTATTTTAAAGTTATTATTTGTTGATGTGTAAGTCTCAGTCATTAGTCACATTCACGTTTTCCATGGATCATATATTGAGAGGTCTAGTTCATTCACATTAAAACATGAGGATACATTTATTGACAGACTACAGCTTGGAGTAATAGATTAGTTTCAAAGAACTTCTATTTCAAATATCCCAATAGCTTATGATTCTGTATAGATGTTCCACAGTTCTTGAAGCAATGAAATAATTCTGTTGAGGGGAAAAGGAGTTACAACCAGTTATAGCTGGTTGTGAGAGCTAGTTTGGTGTAGTAATTAAGGCACCAAGCTACAAAGTGGGAGAGTGTGCTTTCAAGTCCCACCTTAGTTATGAAAGCCAACTTGGTGGCTTTGGGCCAGTTACTCTTTCTCAGCACAACCCACCTTACAGGATTATTGTTGTAGGGAAAAGAGGAGGAGGAAGGTGTATTGTATATGTTTACTGCCTTGAGTTATTTGTAAAAATAATAAAGGCGGGATACAAATAAATAAATAACCAATTTAAATTAGTTGATAAAGTCTGCATATGAAGATTTCAAAATCTGCTAAACCCTTCTCCGTCCATTGTCACAACAGTGGTAACTGTTCATAAGAACTATGAATTCCACAATTTTTAAACATACCACATTCTGGTATGCATCTCGCCTTTTGTGTTTCCAGATGTGTTTTATATTGCTTGTCTTTATTCTATTACCTTTCTATTCTATAGGGTACGTTTGTTGTTGTTGTTAATCTGGAAGTATAGTTTTATTGCTGTCTTTTGAGCTTAAATCTTCTGGACTGCCTTACAATTCTTACTGGAGAAATTTTAAACTGACGCTTTAAAAGTTGAAAACTTCCCTGGCAGACCTCTTTGTGCAAGGTTTCCCCATGATAAAATAATTACAAAAGGTTGCCTCACACTCCTTTTCTGTTCGGCTGAAGAGTTCTTAAGCTTTATAGGCTGGGCTTCACCCTTCAGCTGAGCTTTAGGAAATCTAAAAAGAAATGTGTTTTTGAGGTAGCTGTGTAACNGAACACAACTGGAGAACATCCAATATTAAGATTAGATCTTAACATAGTAATAGACATTGAAGTAATTTCTATTACACTTCAGGTCCTTCAATATAATGGCAGGCAAGAAGGTAATGTGGTTACAATGCACTCCTCCTAAAAGTCTTTTTATTCTACTTTTCATTTTATTTTACTTCTATTCTCTTCCCACTCATTCTGCTATTGCTACAAACGTTGTTCCTGGGATTGCAATTTGGTCTGGGTAAAGATTTATGTATAAGATTTATGAATCAATTTTTCACAGCAGGGTAAAAGTTCATTTGCTGATTTACTCAAAAACACCAACAATTCACACTGAACAAGTTCAGACAGTTCTTCAAGCATTTCATAGGTACAAACTTTATGCCAAGCTGGAGTAAGGTGACTGTCATATTTCCTTTGAAAGAATCCAATGGATTCCCACAAAAAATCAAATTCTCTTTTGGGAAACCATACAGCTTCACACTATCTGTAATGTACAACAGATAATAGGTTTTCCTAATCTTTATCACAAATTTGTTGTTAATTTTACTGCACTGACTACTACTGTCTCATAAAGGAGGATTATTTAAAGACATGATTCTAATGTTCAGCAAAGTGTTCTTTACCTCAGACAGATTTTTGTTTCTAAGCTCATCTTTGCCATATCCATATCCCACTTCCCCCTTTATTCTTCAGAATGACCTCTCTTGAAATCTGTGCCTTTGCAATCTACATTAGAGTTACGATACAATTTGATCTCTTCTTCAGACTTTTGCCAGCCAAACTAATCCATAAGAGAGAACCAGAAAACAGAGGAACTAGAAACAAATATTTTATAGGCTGAAGGAAAAGTCCTTTCATTAGAACAGATTATCTAATGAGGAAAAAGATTGCTCCTAGTTACCTAAATGTTTATTTTCACATTAACTAAAAGGGGAAGGATACCATTATCTAGTAGGATATATAAATTAAATACAGATAGTCCTCGACTTACAACCAATTGAACCCAAAATTTATGTTGCTAAGTGAGACATTTGTTAAGTGTTTTGCCCCATTTTATGACCTTTCTTGTTACAGTTGTTAAGTGAATCAATGCACTACATAGTTCTTAAGTGAATCTGGTTTCCCCCATTGACTTTGCTTGTCAGAAGGTTTTAAAGGGTGATCATATGATCTTGGGAAACTGCAACTGTCATAAACCTGAGTTGTTAACTTTCTGAATATTGATCATGTGACCATGGGGATACTGCAATGGTCATAAGTGTGAAAAATGGTCATAAGTTACTTTTTTCAGTGATGTTGTAACTTTGAATGGTCACTAAATGAACTGTTGTAAGTCGAGGACTACCTGTACACCATTCAACCATCATTTAGATTCTTTGAGTAATTTCTTTTCCCACCTAGCTTATGTTTGTTGGAGGCTGGAGCCAAATGATGTAAAACCAAAAACCAGGCAAATGTATGTTATTCTGTTATTCTGTAAGTGGAAAGGCACAATTGTCTTTCCCTAAACTTACTGAGAGTAGCCAGGACAATTAGCTAGAGAGCACTATGATTTGCTTCCAAATATGAGGCAGCAGTTTTTTAATAACAAGACAAAGGCGGAAGTAAAAGCATTGTCTGTAACAGTTCAGGGTATATACAGTAGCACCAGAGAATTGCATAAGCCAGTCTGAATGTCTGACTAAAGGGCAACGAATATGAGCCCAGAGTCATTGTTCCCAAACAATGGAAGAAACAGGAACGTTGTTACATAGCTTGATGAGTCACTTTGCTCTGCCCTTTATAGCTGCCAACATAATGAGGGCTTAGACTCCTACCAGAATCAGGCCCTTCATTGAGTCTGCTCAGAGTCTTGCAGAGATGGCACAGATGTCTGCTTACCCACAGATCAGACTGACCACCAGTTCAGGCTGGTGGCCTGTCTGACCTGTCTGTTCAGCCTTGGAGATTCACAGATCATAACATAGATCTACAAACAATAAATAAACTCTTTCTCATTTTTTGAAAACAAGATCTCAGTTGAGCTTGTGTCAATTTAGAAGTTTAGTTTAATGGTCAAATTCAATTAAAAATTGTAGAAATAAGATTAGAACATAGAATAATTGAATTGGAAAGGATCTTGGAGGTCTTCTAGTCCAACCCCTGCCCATAACAGTAGATCCTATACCATTCTGGACAAATGACTGTCCAGTCTCTTCTTGAAAACCTCCAGTGATGGAGTGCCCACAACTTCCAAAGGCAAGCTGTTCCACTAATTAATTGTTCTTATCAGGAAACCTCTCCTTAGTTCTAGGCTGAAAAGCTCTTTAATGATCTACTCATTACTTCTTCTGCTCTCAGGTGCTTTGAAGAATAAGTTGACTCCCTTTTTTCTCTGACAGCCCCTCAAGTACAGAAGATTGCTATCATATTACCCTAGCCCTTCTCTTCCTTAGACTAGACTTACCTAGATCCCTCAATTCTTCATCATATGGTTCAGCCTCCAGACCCCTTATCATCTTTGTTCCTCTTCTCTGCATTCTTCTAGAATCTAATATCTTTTGTGTATTGTCATGACCAGAATTGGATGCAGTATACCAAGTGTGGTCTCACTAGTGCAATATAAAGCAGTACTATCACTTCACGTGATCTTTAAACTCTCTCTCTCTTGATGGAATCTAAGACCGCATTGGCTTTTTTGGCAGCTGCATCACACTGGCATTGAAAAGCAAATATACAGAAAAACACATTTTTATTCATTTATTTAATTAATTAATTAAATTTATTTATTTAATTTATTTAGACATTACATGACTATCTTGTCTGTTTATATTAAGAGTTGAGCAAAAACTTTCTCTGTCCCATTTTGCTATTTGTATAAAAGCCAAGTGATTATTGACTGTAGCTGTAGCAGTTGCAACTAGATCTGTTGGACTGGCTCTTAGTGAAAAAAATTCCAGTAGCATTTGGCTGTTAAATGGATTTATTTCATTGCTTTATTGATTTTGCAATAACTTGGAGTCTTATATGAGGGAGAGAATCAGTGCAGAGGTGACCTGACAAGGAAAACTTTGTATTATGGAGGATGAGTGTGTAACTTGTTTATAATTCAAATACTGAGCATTACAATAAAACTGATAGTAACCCCATTTTCTCTATTAGCAAAAGCTTGCCACATTATTACATTTATGCCTTTCAATTTTGATGGGAGATTAACGCTTATAGGCAAATTGGAGTAAATCAGCTTTGGAATTTTTTTCTACTACAATGTTCAATCTTTACAAAGAGTCAGGCTGAATGTTCTAGGCTAGGGTTCTTTTATTCCAGAAATGTATCATTCTGATGGCCTCTTCTGGGAGAAAAATGGAATCATCTGGAGCTCAGACTCTCTATTTTGTATTTTTCTAGATCATCAGTCTATTTTAAAGTTATTATTTGTTGATGTGTAAGTCTCAGTCATTAGTCACATTCACGTTTTCCATGGATCATATATTGAGAGGTCTAGTTCATTCACATTAAAACATAAGGCGTATTTAAGGGGATTGGCAATAGCTTATATAGCAAGGAAAAATAGAGAGAAAAGACAAAGGCAAAACATACTACATGAAGAAATTAAAAAATTTGAATCCAAACTACAAAAAGAGCCCCAGGATGAATCGATTAAAGTGGGAATGGCATTAGCCAAACATAAATTAAATGTGATGGAACAAGGAGAAAGAGTTA
>NW_015386878.1:270024-272647 GCF_001527695.2 Protobothrops mucrosquamatus
TGACGCTTTAAAAGTTGAAAACTTCCCTGGCAGACCTCTTTGTGCAAGGTTTCCCCATGATAAAATAATTACAAAAGGTTGCCTCACACTCCTTTTCTGTTCGGCTGAAGAGTTCTTAAGCTTTATAGGCTGGGCTTCACCCTTCAGCTGAGCTTTAGGAAATCTAAAAAGAAATGTGTTTTTGAGGTAGCTGTGTAACCACATAGGCTTGGAAAGTTTTAATGAGAAATTAATTTCTAAAAGCAGTAAAACCAAATCTTAAGATGTAAGAAGAAGTTTATTCAGAAAATGGGACTCTAATGAAAATATGGGAAGGCAAATACATTCTACCTAACAAAACTACTAATTACTTAGTACTTCTTTGATTCAGGTGTTTTATTTCAGCCTATATTCACTGCAGAGAGGATGGTTGGGGAAGAACCATTTGCACGTCCTCTTCCTTGTTTTTTGTTCTGTAGCACTTTCAAGTAGTCCTCAACTAATAACCGTAATGGAGCCTGCCCATTACAGCCACAAGTAATGACATTTATTAAGTGAGGAGCCCATATGATCATCTTGCTTAATGATCCCAATCCCTGCTCTCCCTGTGGGAACTGTTAAGCAACTGCATGGGTTGCTAAGTGGAGCATGAGGTGCCTCAGGGATGGGGAAGCCTAGCACAGGCCCAGACAGTGTAGCACCTCCTCACCTCACACAGGTCTGGCCTGAGCCTCTCAGGACCTATCCTACTCCCTGAAGCACATCCTCCCCCCCCTCACACACACACCCTCCTCCCCAAACCCAGGAAATTTGGGAAGGAGAGCAAGCAATCCTCCCCTTGGCCTCACTATGCAGCAGGGAGGCTGTGTGGTGCCATTCCTGAAGCAGAATTTTTACTATAAATTATTCATTTAGAACTTTGTATGGTATCTTGGACACATCATTCAAAAAAGACCCTGACATTTGGAATAATGAAGGCAAAGGGGAAAAAAGCCAGCAAAGTACAGGCTGTATAGATACTGTCACTGGTATTCCAAATATGGGCTTAAGAGTATAAAGAACTAAAACAGCCACTGAGGGCCATGCTGGTAAGCCCAGGTCAAGAAAAATGTGAAGCTCATTAACAATAAAATGCCAAAAATTTACTAGGGTGATTTTTGCAAACATTTTAAAAATCCATCTGCTACCTCAGTGTTACTAAGCCAAATTCAAGATGTTTGTCATAAAATATAAAGCCTCATTTCCATGGACCTGGATCATTGCTGAGTCACACAAACTTTTTGCCTGACCAGAATTAAAAATCAACATGTATCACTTGCTATACATCGACTATGCAGCATCTTAGGAGTTCATATGTGATGCAAACCTCCAGGTTACACAATTCCTGTCTATTTACCATTAGCACAGATTTAGTTAGCTGATCACACTACCTTGACTGAACTAAGATAGTGTGTCATATGGGGCCTTTCCCCACAATTAAGGTATAGCATTCTCCACCCATCCTTAAGTGCCCAGAAAACTATAGGGCATGTAATTTGCTGTCTCTATAGCTGATCACTATACACCTCTTTCTTGTCACTGCCAGTCACCTGACTTCCATCTGAGGAATGAATGACAAACAGATGTTGAACATGTTGAGGCTGCCCTTAAGTGGTGTCAGAAAAAGTGGGAAATGATTAACAGACTAAGAACAATTTAAACCTTTGTTGTTCATGGGCTGAGACAAGATAAATTCCAATATAATTGGACACCTCAGAAAACAACATTTGCTAGGATAGGTTTTTGCAGTAATTAGGTTAAAGTGGGAACATAGCCTTAAAAGTATTGTCATTGTCTTTTATTATTTTAGCTTATTTTAATAATAATAATGATAAAGTTGGAAGGGACCTCGGAGGTCATCTAGTCCATTGATACATTGTATCCTTCTTTGGAATTATTTAGAAAACATGCTAAAACTGTAGTGTAAGCTAAAAATGGTTTAACTATTAACACTCAAAATATATAATATACCCAAATTTTTCTAGTGTAACTAAGCATTGTTTGATGTCTAAGTAAAGTTTTTAGGTAATTTTAATCAACTTTAGAAGGGCTATTAGTTTCACAAAATTGGCCTTACATAACAATTAAACTATCCTAAAGGTTTTTCCTGAATGAGATGCAATTTAAAATGCTGGCCATAAGAATAATTGAGGCTGTACTGTTCAGAAAAAAATACAAGTAGTCCTCAACTTATGACCACAATTGAGCCCAAAATTTATATTGCTAAGCAAAACAGTTGTTAAATGAATTTTGCCCCATTTTCTGACATTTCTTGCCACAGTTGTTAAGTGAATCACTGCAGTTATTAAGTTAGTACCATGGTTGTTAAGTGAATTTGGCTTCCCCATTGACTTTGCTTGTCAGGTCGGAAAAGGTGATCACATGACTCCCAGACACTGCAACCATCATAAATATTAATCAGTTGCCAAGTGTCTGAATTTTGATCATGTTATCATGGGGATGCTGCAAGGGTCATAAGTGTGAAAAAGTCAAGTCACTTTTTCATGCCATTTTAACTTTGGCCACTAAAGGAACTGTTGTAAGTCAAAGACTACCTGTATCTTAAAACATTCAGATCACTTATATACCAATTCCTATCATGAGT
>NW_015386878.1:273646-283728 GCF_001527695.2 Protobothrops mucrosquamatus
CATCTAGTCCAACCCCCTGCTCAGGCAGGAAACCCTATACCATTTCGGACAAATGGCTGTCCAGTCTCTTCTTAAAAACTTCCAGTGTTGGAGCATTCACCGCTTCTGGAGGCAGATTGTTCCACTGGTTAATTGTTCTAACTGTCAGGAAGTTTCTCCTTAGTTCTAGGTTGCTTCTCTCCTTGATTAGTTTCCATCCATTGCCTTCTTGTCCTGCCTTCAGACGCCTTGGAAAATAGCTTGACTCCCTCTTCTTTGTGGCAGCCCCTGAGATATTGGAATACTGCTATCATGTCCCCCCTCGTCCTTCTCTTCGTTAACTCAGTTCTTTGCCTAAACTCTGAAATTCCCGCTGCCTTGTGCCCTTAAACTGAACTGGAAACACAAACTATCTTATATGGGGAGAACGGAAAGAACAGGGGAGGGGTTACTGTACTGAAACAATCAGAATAAGCGGGGGCGGGGCTACGGCCTCTTCTCTTACAGTTTTTCGTCCCATACAGCTTGGCTTTCTTTCGTTCTCCACCATTAGGAATTATAGGGTGGAGTTGATTTTTGGAATGACGCTTGCGCAGAGCGTGCTTTTCCAAAGTGTTCCAGCTGTAAGGACTAGTTGAAGTGCCGAAGCCGCCTGTAAAGGCAAAAAGAAGGTGGGTTCGGGGTTGTTAACGGGCGCCCAGTCGGCGGGTGAGTAGACAGATGAGGGAAGGAGCGTATTGCAATCTGCGGAAAACAAATTGTTCTTACAAGGCGGGGTTCCCAGGAAGAGGGCTTTACTTTGGAGCGGCCGTAAGGAAGTTTTACGAAGGCTTGGATTAGCAGCTCTGAGCCAAGGGACGGAAGGTCAGCTTGGCTACCCGTGCTTGGAGATCCTTGGTGGGCCGATGGACTCGCTTGCGATCCTAATGGGATAGTCCGATATGTATGCGTACCCCCCCCCCCCAATCTTAGCTTGAGGTCCGGAGATTCTCGGTATTGAAGAAGATCCTGTGCTGCTTGTCAAAGGCACCTCGTGTTAATACTCTGTATGAAACTGGTCCCAGTATTGCTGTGAGCGGCTCTTTGCAAAAGTGGTAACCTGGTTGTGAAAATGCACTCCAGCCCTTTTCCGGAGTAAGTTAAATGTTAGGAAGCCAGGCACATAAAACCGCGACGAGAAGCTGGAGTTTGAGGATTTGGAACATCGTTCGGGACAGGAAGTGCATGCTAATAAATCTAGTGGTAAATTAATCTTAATATAACGATTAATTTTAAAGCAGACGCGGCAAAATTTAGGGGAACGCCTAGACTTTATCCGTTCTCTAGTGGAGATGGCCTCGAACTTCATTCATCCCAATGAAGTGACCTTAAAAAATAACTTCTCTCAATTTCCCGGCGTTGATCGCTCACTCGTGTTGCAACCCAATCCTGTCGAGTTTAGCAGGAAACTCTCCTCCATTATGTCTTCTTGTTTCTTCACGCAGCTTCCGCGTTGATTCAGGATGATGGGAATAGCAGTCCAACTGGAGAATATTTGCTGGGAAAAGCTTTTTCACTTTTAGTTTTTCTCTGTTGTAGTGTTTGCCCCAGGTCATACGTGGTGGTGGTGTTATTGTTCTTCGTGGCGTCTGTCAACAATAGGCTGGATCTTTGCTGGCTACATCAAATGCTTCAAACCAGTCTCAGAATTAATTTTCAGGTTTGTTAATATGTTGGTGTAGTCATTGACAGTAGTTGCTACAAGCTATGATTTGATTTATTTATGTCAGTACACATGTACAATCTGTACTTTGAATCAAAGGGCATGTGTGTCTTTTTAAAATTCAAGAAACATGTTAAACTTGCTTAAGTGTCTGTGTTTTGTAGTTTGAAACAGGACTAAATACATGGGCAAGTGTAAGAGACAATATCTCTCTATACATCAGACTCAAATATATACATTAGAGGGAGGTATATATCTTGTAATGCATTTTTATGAAGTTTTCTGCATTTTGAGCATTTAAGCCTATTCAATCATATATAGACATTTTTAAAAAATCTTTTAAACAGATTTTTAAAATAGGTTTTACATTTCTGTTGCAAAAAATAGTGGTTTTACATAATAAATTCCTAGAAATAATTTGGAAATCCAGTCAGTTCCATATTATGAGAAACTGGTTATTGTAAATCAAAGTTACACTTGTACTGTCAGCATTATTTATATTTTATTCTCTTCACATATACTCATTGTATACAATTTATGTACACTCAAACCATGGTGTAGTGGTTTAGATGTATTGGGATGAAGTCTATCCTTTTGGGGCAAACTTATTGGATGACTTTGAACTAGTCACTCTCAGAGAGAATGTGCCATGACAGCCAAAGAATGACAGGATCCAAAAAATTTCCATGCCTGTAATCTAATGCCAGTAATAATTCAGTTGGCACAAATTATATGGTGGCACTGATCTTGTATTGGAGATTTCATTGATTAAAACATCTAACTTAATTTTTGGACTTTCTCATTTTTTAAAGAAATAGCTTCATGGACAATTTTGGACTACTTAGAACCTTGTACACTTTCTTATGTTACTTTGATCTTGATAAAGATACCCAAGCATGGAATTTGGATTTTTCCCATATAGGCAAACATAGGCAAAGATGTTATGTAGCCTGGTAATGAAACTTCGGAAACCAACCCACAAGCTCAGAGAATGAACTTTCACCCCTTATCCTTCACAGCTACAGATATTTGCCACTATTGCAAACCCTTTTTTTCTTTTTTGCTCCCCTCTGGGTTTGTTTTCTTTGCTGTCCTTGTTCTAGCTTGTTCTGTTCTGCCCATTTTCTTCTTCTATGTGTTTTGGGTTTTGAATGATCTTTTTTTTGTTCTGAAATGTTTTCAATAGTTGTAAACTGCCTTTGGCTTAGACTGTGGTATATGTAAATAATCTAATCCTAACCAACGTGTCAGTTGGTCAACAAATCTAACCTAAATCGTAAAAACAGGTGAATAACTTAGGAAGGGTTCCTATACCTTATCCGTCTACAACAACAAGTCATTATAATTTCCAGAACAGTGTCCTACATTCGACAAGGTTCATTTAGACGGAAAACATTAACTGCGAGGGTGTTTTTGTCAATGCCAGTGGTGTTCAAGTGTTGCTCCAGCTGTTTTGGGATTCCATCTAAGGTGCCTATTACTATTGGTACTATCTTTGCTTTCTTTTGCTACAGTCTATTTACAGGACTTTGTATTTTGTGATTTTCTCCAGTTCTTTCTCCTGCTATTCTCCAGGTACTGCCATATTTACTATGTAGACTTTTTGTCTTTCTTACCAACAGTTGTTAAGTCTGGGATGTTATGTGGCAGGTGATTGTTTGAATTCTAAAATCACGTGCATTTTAGCTTCATTTTCTATTACTCTGTCTATTTTGTGGTCCCAACAGTTCTTGTCTGCATTGTTGCTATTTTAACATGCTTTCCTTTATAATCAATCTGTGATATTCTTGCAGCAGCTAACCAGGTGGTCCACTGCTTTTTTAACTTCTTTGCAGAGATGGTATTTGCTTTCTGTTGCTATCTTTTCAATTCTGGTTTTATATGCATTTGTCCTTAAGGCTTTGTGTTGTGTAACCAGAATTAGTTCCTCTGTCTCTTCCATTTTCTTGCTCTTAGCCGTTGCCAGGTCTTATTGTTAACTACTTTGGCTTGGGGCTTGGGGGGAGTTTGTTTTGTTTTTGTAGGCCAGTTCATTCACTCTAGTATTCAGTAAGATTTCATGGTGTACTAGCTTCAGTCCATCTTCTTCACTGTCCTTCAGATATTCTTCAAATGCGCTTTTTTCTTTCTTCACTGAGTTTGGACTTTAAGATCTTCATTTTCTTGATATAGTCACTTCTAGCCTTCATTTCAGTATGCTTTCCACTGTCAGCTTGAAAGATGCCCAGTGATCATCTTTATCCAGATTCTTGATGTTATTTCATAGGGCATCCTGATTCCTTCAGTTTTCACTATTTTTCCCCTGATGATAGTGAGGATGTCGCATTTGTCCAGTCCAAACTCAACTGCAGTATTTTGCCTGTATTATACAGAGAGTGTTGAGCAGTGATTCTATTTCACTTGGTGTTTTTCCACATAGCTTCAAATCATCCATGTAAAAGAGGTGGGATTATTATTATTATTATGATTAGGAAACTTCTGATAACAGTATACTTCGGGTTCAGAAAAAGAGACAGTGTTTCATGTATGTGTGTGTTTATATATTTGAGCTCAGTTTCTACTTTTTTTTCCTCATTTTTGTTTTAATTAATACTTTTTGGTTTTGTTTAATTCAGCAAAACTTGTAATACAGTGCTTTCCTTTTTATATTTACAATGTTGATTGTTTTATTTCAAAGCTTAAGGTTTTGCTTGAATCTGATGGAATTAAAAAGAAAAAGTTGAATAAATATGTGTATACTGTTTTCAATCTATTTTTTTGTCCATCTGTGAATTCATAAGAATTTGCTTTCATGTTCTTATTATTCATTTTAAACCATTTTGAACTCCCAGAGAAAAGGTAGAATATAAATCTAATAAGTCTTAATATTGTTTTACAGGAGAGATCCACAATGATGTTAAATAGCATGGTCTCAAGAAAAACTGCAAATATTTGAAGTTCTTTTTTAATAAAACTAGCTGTTAAGCCATTTAATTCTAAATTCAGTTGTGAGTTTGCCATGGAGATGCCAGTTTCTTTAATGGATTATGTATGCTTAGGGAAAAAAATGGCAGGGAAGAAAATAAACTACATTAATTCTTCCTAAACCATCCAGTGTCTTCCAGTTACTTCCTCTTAATCCTTCTAAATTTGTTCAATTTTTGGAGCAAGGTGTAAATTACAGTGGTACCTCAGTACTCGTTGTTAATTGATTCCGGAAGGCATGATGAGTACCAAAAACAATGAGTACCAAACAGATTTTTTTCATAAGGAATAATGTAGTGAGTCACAAGGCAGCCAAATTCTAGCTTGTGTGTTGAGTACCGGGACAAAATCTTTGCATCAAAATGCGTTGAGTACCAAATTCAGTGAGTTTCAAAGCAGTTGAGTACTAAGCTACCACTGTAGTTAGCTAAGTTAACACATCATTTTAAGTGGTAGTGTGGCTGTTTCTGTATCAGTTCATTCCATGAACCTAATCAATACTTCACATTATTGCTTAATACAGTATGATTTGTTGGAAAACCCTAGCATAGTTTGATACATAATTCAGCCACAGTATTTTAAGATGAATCAATTCTTGATTCTGTTCCAGACGAATGGGAAATAAGATTTTGTAGAAGATAATACTAAGAAATACTAATTGGCCATATTTAGTTTGTAATTTACTTCTTTTCCTCTCCAGAAAGAACTAGTTTTTTGTTACTTAAAACATAAAAAATATTAACAATCTTAGAAAAATTAATAACATTTAAAAGAACATTCTTGTTCCTAATATCAAGAAATAAGAATGCGAACTTCAATATTGTCCATTGCAATATCTACTTTGGGGTTTTTTTGTGTTCTTGTGAGCTTGTTTATTCTAAATCATGTCTGTCAAGGTCTTCACACCTAGCAACTTCAGGAAACTTATCCAGCCCCAAGTTCAACTAGCAATGAAGATCATTCCAGAAATCCAAACACCCCTTGGATTTCTGGAATGATTTTCATTGCTAGTTGAATAATATAACAGAACCTTGAAAACACTGGTCTACAAGGAGAAAGTCTTGGAAATGAAAGTAGCTTAATTTTACCAGAATTGGGTCACAAAATAATTTAAAATTACGAGGGGGATATGCAATTATGTTCCATAACTTTTCTGCAAAATGTGATATAGCAACGAGAACGGTGCCACACCAACCATTATAAATTTATCTTTTATTGATATCAATAACATAACTTTCCATTCATTTATTGGTTTTTCATGTAACATTTTCATGCTTTCTGCATGAAAAACTGACAAGCTCTAATATCAGATTAAATGACAAGGTTCCACTGTTGCAATCTGGAGCCCAGTAATTCTGCCTTACTCTTAGGCAATTCCAAATCCCTGACCAGGTCATTTAGTTCACCCTGTGAAATTAGATGTGGTTCAGGAGGAGCATGCGGTGGGCTAAAGTTTGGGTCTGCTGACATCAACGGCCCTGGATCAGCTGCATTCTGTTCATCGTCTTCATCATCATCGGAGTCTAGAGAGTAGGATTCTGGTAGATCAGGAATTGGCAAGTCATCACCATAAGGGGTACAGGACCAGTGCAGATGGAATGTTTGGATATGCTATGGTCTACTTCTTCTTTCTTGAGATCTGTTCTGACCCAGAGAGAACAACTTGCTTTTCTTTCCCATCTAGGGCAGACAGTTAACTCAATAGAAATGACTGCAAAACAGATAAATATGTTTATTCAGAGAAAATACTTGCTTTTACATTGTTGCTTCTGGATAACACATCTCTGTTCATTTCCATAGGTAAATTGATAATGAATTTTCCCCTCTTCTTCTGCATAAGCATCACATGTTGGCATAAGCATAAGATCTCCAAGCCGTGTGGCTAGGGGCCATGAGGCTGGATGAACAAAGGCATTCCCATGTGGCTTGTGTCCAGGAAGTCTCCCAATGCCCTTTAGAAACTCCTCCCACTGACCCATTAACAAAACCAGCACTTAACCCAATAACTGCCAGATATTCTAGCATACTGATACATGCTCTCTAGTTAGGGTTACATAGAGCTATACGATCCAGAACAAGATCCCTTTTGCAATTGGGGGAACCATGCAAAAAGAGCAGTCACTACTATGAATTGGTGGGTTCCCTCCACACCATTGGAACTGCAAAAGGCATGAACTTTTTCTTCTTTAGCCAATGATGCAGATAGGTTGCACATGTAATGCAACAATAAGCATTACATGTGTAACTTATCTGCGTCAATTTTTATTTAAATCAGGTTTTTTTTTATTTTTATCAAATTTATTTTAATAAAATGCTTTTGGAGTAAAAAATCTATCTAAATATAGTTTTTTATTTAAGACAGATTAATAATTTAGTTTATTCAGCATAAAATGGAACTTAGTTATGTAGCATGAGGCTGTATATTCTGCAATATTTACATTTTTTGTAAACTCATTCAATGAATCCAAGCTCTGTAAGCTGAGATAACATGTACTGCATTGATGCATTCACACAATTTCACAGTAACCATGAGATAAATCATAAAACAAAGTTCAGGAATATTACTTTATCCCATTGTTTTGCAAATCTATGTACACTACGAACTGTATGATTGTTTGAAGGGAAATGCATCTATACCAGCTCTAAATGTTTTAATTAAATAAAAGAATTTGAGTAGTTTTATCCAACTATGTGTGATTAACTTATTAGCCTAAAATCGGTTCTGATATCGCTGTTTTATTTAACCTGACAGCTTATTCTAAATAGGAAACCTTCATTTTGTTTGCAAATAGTAATATTAAAGATTCTAACTACCAGCAAGAATGAATCCTTACATTTAAAGAGCACCTGTCATTTCAGTTCCATCATGGCAGCATCTGTTAGCGGGCATCCACTCACCTGCTGCCCGCCACGTCCCTCACCTTGTTGTGTCACTGCCGCATCACCAGCTGTCCCGTTAAAGTGAATGGGACTGTCGGTGAGTCAACAGCGGGTTAGAGGAGGAGCCACTGCGGGACAGAGATGACAGTTGCTCTTTAAAAATTATGATTTAAATCGAGTTGATTTAAATCAAGCCTTTTTACTAGTGATTTAAATCGTGATTTAAATTGATTTGATTTAAATAAAATCCACCCTAGTTTTGTGGCATCTTGGCTTCTGAGGGAAAATATCACGCAACTGTTCCTTGGAAATGTTAGGCAATGACACTTTCACAATCCACCAAATGTAACTATGATGCGTAGATCTGACCAAGACAAATGTATCTTACAATAAAACAACAATAAATTACAGTTAGGTAATAATCTTTAGTCTCAAAGTGAAGATAAATGTATACCATTTTCATTGTTTTACTGTACTTTGTTGAGAAGTTACGAGGTATCATGATCATTAGACACCTCCCTCCCTTGTAGGCAAATATACTTGCCTATGTATAAATCTTTATTGTGAAATATCTTGAAAACTTTAGCCAACCAGCACCTTTATCACGTTTTCTAATTCAGCTATTCAAAATATGTAAGAATTAACACACTTTATCTTGAAGGTCGATAATTTCCCAAAATTTGTAGACCAGTGAAATCTGCCAAATTAATTCTACGGATCAACTTACAAATAACATTAAGGCAGGATTATTTTATGTTTCTCACACTTTCTCTTTCCTCTGAACTAACAAATCTTTTCTGCAACAGTACTATTCCATCCTGTGTGTTCCAAAGGTCTGGTAAACATTCCATACAATTGAAAACAGATGAAAAATAGTTCATATAAACTTTATTTACATTTCCTAACATGTTAAATTGTTAATTCAGTGCAGTCAATTCAGTTTTTTTCTTTTAACTACGGGCACCAATCTTTTTATAAGATTGTTCTGGTTCAAAATGGTCTTATGCATTGTTACCCAGGAACTACTCAAAGGCTTTCTGTTAATGGAAATCATTAATCAGTCATTTCAGATGTGAAACACAGATTTGACAAAAACGTGGCATGGTTTTCTTTATTTTTTAAATGAAATGATGGTGTTATATACATAGTCACATTAAATGAGATTTAAGAATAGAATAGTAAGATCTGCATTATCAGATTAACCTGTAATTCAATTTGTGCCACATAATCACTACTTCTTGATTTAAAACTTTTTTATCCTATTAACAAAGGTTGTTTCTCTTTTCCTTACAGCACTTTCTAGAGAAAAGTATTAAACATGGATAGTGGTAAGTGCATATTATCTATCTGAACATTCACTTTGAAAAATGAGTAATGCTGTACAAGTACTTTTTTACCTTTGTGGATGAATATTTTTTTTTTGCATGCCTAACTACCTAGCTTATATGTATTTCAAGGATAAGATTCTTCGCATCAGTTTCTCCATTCCAACAATTCAACCTGACAGGAATTGCATCATTATTTTAGCATTAAATTTAATTTGTGAACTATCCATGATGGGTAGATCATGATAACCCCCTTCCCCCCCCCACTCCTCCAGTATCTGGCACTAATTAAGCATTTTTAGATCAGATCAAGGGGAAATTATTTGTAGCTGCACATAGGTTCTTTTCCCAAAGTTTTCTATAGTTATTTATTATCCAGCCCCAAGTTCTATATACATGCCACTATTTCTCCTCCAGCATGGAGAAAAGCATTGAATATAGGACAAATAACGTGCTAATACTTCCTGTTTTGTTTTGTGAAAGCTGCCTTTCTTTACTATCCCTGCCTAAAGAAAGCAATACAGCACACATCAGTTGAGCATGCTCTGTTGGATGTTTGTATACTAATTATCTGTTAAATTTTAACACTTAGGAATTAGACTTTAAGTGTTCTCAATCATTTTCTTATTGCTACGTGGTTAGTTCCAGCATTTAAACAACCCCAAATATTTATGAGTATAGCAAATTTTTATGTTTGCATAATCCAATAGATTCAAGCTTTACAGAGATAGGATGAGTTTATATCTGAAATATCTGAAACATGTTACTTGATGCTGTTTTAAATCTTACTACCTACTCTCATCCTTAACGATGAATTCAGTTTGATTAACTGAACTGGTTGTAGAATTAACTTTGCTGCCAAGTAGACACAAACAGCACATCTTCATGATGCAGAATATTTTTTTTTTTTCAAATATAAATTTTTTATTGTTTTCAACATAAAAAAAAAGCACATCACAAATACATCACAATTGAAAAAACCCCTACCCCCCACCCCCCACCCGGACTTCCCAAACCTAATCCCAGGATACTATTCAACTAAAAGTAAACTAATATTAATATCCCTAACTCCACAAAATGTTATTCTACATAAGTAGGTGAAATATATATATATATATATAAAAAAATTTTTTTTTATCTAAAAACCTAACTTATATTCCACCATTCTGTACTTATTTTGAATATAAACAATCCATCTTCTCCATATTAATAAAAATTGTTCATTTGAATGA